>NC_138293.1:90837500-90877500 GCF_965601325.2 Salmo salar | reverse complement strand
TTCATACAGGTGAGATGTGGATTAATATTATTGGATAGGCTTCATTCATACAGGTGAGATGTGGATTAATATTATGGGATGGTCTTCATTCATACAGGTGAGATGTGGATTAATATTATGGGATAGTCTTCATTCATACAGGTGAGATGTGGATTAATATTATGGGATAGTCTTCATTCATACAGGTGGGATGTGGATTAATATTATGGGATAGTCTTCATTAATACAGGTGAGATGTAGGTAATATTATGGGATAGTCTTCATTCATACAGGTGAGATGTGGATTAATATTATGGGATAGGCTTCATTCATACAGGTGAGATGTAGGTAATATTATGGGATAGGCTTCATTCATACAGGTGAGATGTAGGTAATATTATGGGATAGTCTTCATTCATACAGGTGAGATGTAGGTAATATTATGGGATAGTTTTCATTCATACAGGTGAGATGTGGATTAATATTATGGGATAGTCTTCATTCATACAGGTGAGATGTGGATTAATATTATGTGATAGGCTTCATTAATACAGGTGAGAGGAAGGTAATATTATGGGATAGTCTTCATTCATACAGGTGAGATGTGGATTAATATTATGGGATAGTCTTCATTCATACAGGTGAGATGTAGGTAATATTATGGGATAGTCTTCATTCATACAGGTGAGATGTGGATTAATATTATGGGATAGTCTTCATTCATACAGGTGAGATGTGGATTAATATTATGTGATAGGCTTCATTCATACAGGTGAGAGGAAGGTAATATTATGGGATAGTCTTCATTCATACAGGTGAGATGTAGGTAATATTATGGGATAGTCTTCATTCATACAGGTGAGATGTGGATTAATATTATGGGATAGTCTTCATTCATACAGGTGAGATGTAGGTAATATTATGGGATAGTCTTCATTCATACAGGTGAGATGAAGGTTAATAGGTTGGACAGTACTGACATTCTATTTGATCTCACATATCGACAGATGAGCCACAGCTGTGTCTTTGTGTGTTTGTGTGTGTATATGTGCGTGCGTGCTCATGGACGTGTGTGTGTGTGTGTAAGTGTATGTTTTATTGGCGCACGTGTGTGTATACATAATCTGATTACTTTCAGTTACGTTTAGATTACTTTCCCATTAAGAGGCATTAGAAGAAGACAAAAATGTATGTTACCAATTGAACGACATCTATTGCAGGATAAATCAATGTTCAAGTTTACATAGCTGGCCATATATGGATGTGAAATTTTACTTCATGGGTTGGTTATGTTGTTTTCTTCTAACCCATTGCTTTCTACTACAGATAATAATACGATTAGGCTATATCTTTACATTTAAAACAAGTCTTGTCAAATTTCCAATAATTCCAATTAATTGAATACCCCTTGATCTTCAAGAATTGGACTTGGATATATGGAAACATAGATTAGCCAAATTGATCGTGACCCCAAAACGATGGCCCTATTAGCCTACTCTGTTGTTTATCTTAAAGAATGATGTGCTGCTCTCATGGAATGGCATGCTTTGAGCACTAGCGAAAATAGCTATTTGCATGTGAAAAATGTATGCCGTATGCTACAATTGCTATAGGCCTATTGTTTAAGTTTTTGTTGGTGACACTATGATATCTCGATAATTTTCAGCAGTTTAAGTCGATCAAACGTGCTCGATTTTGAGCATGTGTCTGTTAGGGCTATGGATATATTTTCTAATCAGCACGAATTAGATTGAGCAATAAAAGCCCCACTGGTCTTCTTAAATTAAACTTGGTGTTGACAGTACAGAACATAATACCACAGCAAAGTTTAGAAGGGAGGAACTCCCTCAAACTGTTATTCCATTGGCTGGGATCTGCACTATGCAGCTTTTGCAAGAGCGCATTTTTCACTGGCTGTCTGTCCACTGGTCAGTGATTGATAGGCAGCTTAAACTTCTTAAATTTAACCATTATTGGGTTAAAATACACATACATTTGTGAAGGGGACTAAGCACGCACCCCTGAGGGGCCCCCGTGTTTAGGGTCAGCGTGGCAGATGTGTTGTTGCCTACCCTCACCACATGGGCACGGCCCGTCTGGAAGTCCAGGATCCAGTTGCAGAGGGAGGTGTTTAATCCTAGGATCCCTAGTTTGGTGATGAGCTTGGAGGGCACTATGGTTTTGAACGCTGAGCTGTAGTCGATGAGCAGCATTCTCACGTAGGTGTTCCTTTTGTCCTGGTGGGAAAGGGCAGTGTGGAGTGCAATAGAGATTGTGTCATCTGTGGATCTGTTGGGGCGGTATGCAAATTGGAGTGGGTTCAGGGTGTCTGGGATGATGAGATGTGTATGCCTGTGTGTGTGTGTGTGGCTCAGTGGCGGTCAGTGCCGTTTATGATGAGGGAGAACAATTCATTTTTTATGAGCATTGTCATAATTACAGCCGTGTTGAAGAGACCAAACTGCACCAGGTGAAATGTAGATACTCATCTTTTGAATATATAAGAGCAAAGTATCCACGGGAAAAACAATAAACAAAAACGACTAACAGGCTACGTACATACCAAAGACTAGCAGTGTTAGCACAACCACCCACAAACCCAAGTGACAAACATACTCCTAATTATATGACTCCCAATCAGGAACAACGATAACCAGCTGTCCCTGATCGGGAGCCACACAGACCCACATAGAAACACAACACCCAGGACACACATACACAGACATACTCTGCCATGTCCTGACCAAAAACTACACAACAACACCCTCTGCTGGTCAGGACGTGACAAGCATGGCCTTATTTCTACTGTTATTCATATTCCGTTCACCCAGCTTAATGTAACAGCGATTGGTTTAGGCTACTACATGATACTAGAATTTTCCCTATACCCATCATGAGGTTGCTACAACCTAACCTATGAATGAAAGTTTACTCGAAGAGGGACCATCCAGGTTACAGGCTGTATAGCTAAGAGTTCCAGTGTTGTGTTGGATAGTCATAGCCAGATAGCTAACATAGCATCCCTCTGTCTGAGCCGGGTGTTTGAGTAGGATAAACTAGCCAGCTGCATTTGCTAGCTAAGTATGTGAAACTGAAAAAAAAGACAAAATCTCTCTCTCTCTTGCTTCTCCTTGTCACGGGTGTCGTAGGGTGTAGACCAAAACGCAGCGGGAAAATGTATACTCATCTTCTTTTTATTAGTGAAGAAGGAAAACACAAACAACGTATACAAAAACAAACGAACTAGACAGTCTCGTCAGGCACACAGCAAAACAAGAAAATCTCCCACAATTCCCAAAACAAACACACTCCTAAATATAGGACCTTCAATCAGAGGCAACGATAGACAGCTGCCTCCAATTGAAGGCCCCAATGCCCATTACCAAAACATAGAAATACAAACGCCTAGACAGAACATACAAATAAACTAACATAGAATGATAACCCAAAAACCCTGGAATACATAAATCAAATACCCCTCTACATACACAACCACCCTGAACCATATAAACCAAATACCCCCTCTACATGAACACATACACAAACACACCCAGAACCACATAAAACAAATACCCCCTGCCACGTCCTGACCAAACTATAAGAACAAATAACCCCTTTACTGGTCAGGACGTGACAGTACCCCGGATGCACCTTACAAACAAAAAAAATACAAAAATAAACCCCTAAACTAAAGGGAGGGAAGGGAGGGTGGCTGCCGTGCTACACCCCCCCTCCCCAAACCTCCTACAGTGGAGGTGGCTTAGGCTCAGGCCTTAATCCCCTACCTGACCAAACCAGCCCCACTGCATACCTCTGCCTAAAGCCTCTCACTGAGGACCCTGGACTGTACTCTGGGAGCTCCGGACTGCAGGACGACTCTGGGAGCTCCGGACTGCAGGACGACTCTGGGACGACTCTGGGAGCTCCGGACTGCAGGACGACTCTGGGAGCTCCGGACTGCAGGACGACTCTGGGAGCTCCGGACTGCAGGACGACTCTGGGAGCTCTGGACTGCAGGACGACTCTGGGAGCTCCGGACTGCAGGACGACTCTGGGAGCTCCGGACTGCAGGACGACTCTGGGAGCTCCGGACTGCAGGACGACTCTGGGAGCTCCGGACTGCAGGACGACTCTGGGAGCTCCAGACTACAGGACGACTCTGGGAGCTCTAGACTACAGGACGACTCTGGGAGCTCCGGACAGTGGGCCGTCTCTCCTGGTTCCGGACAGTGGGCCGTCTCTCCTGGTTCCGGACAGTGGGCCGTCTCTCCTGGTTCTGGACAGTGGGCCGTCTCTCCTGGTTCCGGACAGTGGGCCGTCTCTCCTGGTTCCGGACAGTGGGCCGTCTCTCCTGGTTCCGGACAGTCTGGACGAGGCACTGTTGCCGGACACTCTGGACGAGGCACAGTTACCGGAAGTTCTGGACGAGGCACTGTTGCCGGAAGTTCTGGACGAGGCACTGTTGCTGGAAGTTCTGGACGAGGCACTGTTGCCGTAAGTTCTGGACGAGGCACTGTTACCGGACACTCTGGACGAGGCACTGTCGTCGGAAGCTCGGGACTGGGCTGACGCACTGGAAGCCTGATGCCTGGGGCTGGTAGTGGAGGTACCAGACTGGGGACACGCACCTCAGGGCTAGTGCGGGGAGCAGGAACAGGACGTACTGGACTGGGCTGATGCACTGGAAGCCTAGTGCCTGGGGCTGGTACTGGAGGTATCAGACTAGGGACACGCAATCCAAGGCTAGTGCGAGGAGCGGGAACAGGACGTACTGGACTGGGCTGACGCACTGGAAGCCTAGTGTGTGGTGCTGGCTTAGGAGACGCCAGACTAGGGACACGCACCCCAAGGCTAGTGCGAGGAGCGGGAACAGGACGTACTGGACTGGGGTGACGCACTGGAAGCCTGGTGCGTGGTGCTGGTACTGGATGTGCCAGACTGAAGACACGCACCTCAGGGCTAGTGCGAGGAGCAGGATACACTGGACAGTTGGGGGCACTGGCGGTCTCGAGCGCAGGACTGGCACCGCCCGTACTGGCTGGGTGCCCAATTCCCCCTGGCAAATGCGGGGCGCTGGCACTGCGCAAACCGGCCTGAAGATACTTGGCCTCGCCACAGTACGCATTAACCCGAAGCACGGGACCTGTCCAGTCAAAGGTTGCTTAACAAAATCACGGGGATTTGGCTTGGGGCTTACTCCTTGCCCAGCCAAACTACCCGTGTGCCCCCCCCAATTTTTTTAAATTGGGGCTGCCTCTCCGGTTTGAACGCCAACCGTGTTCCCCTGTAACATTCCCGGTCCTCTTTCGCCTTCCTCCATGGACCCACTCTGGCCTTAATCTCCTCCCAGGTCCATGACTCCCGACAGTCCATCTGTTGCTGCTCCCTCCTCCACTGCTTGGTCCGTGTTTGGTGGGAGATTCTGTCACGGGTGTCGTAGGGTGTAGACCAAAACGCAGCGGGAAAATGTATACTCATCTTCTTTTTATTAGTGAAGAAGGCAAAACACAAACAACGTATACAAAAACAAACGAACTAGACAGTCTCGTCAGTCACACAGCAAAACAAGAAACAATCTCCCACAATTCCCAAAACAAACACAATCCTAAATATAGGACCTTCAATCAGAGGCAACGATAGACAGCTGCCTCCAATTGAAGGCCCCAATCCCCATTACCAAAACATAGAAATACAAACGCCTAGACAGAACATAGAAATAAACTAACATAGAACGATAACCCAAAAACCCCGGAATACATAAATCAAATACCCCTCTACATACACAACCACCCCGAACCATATAAACCAAATACCCCCTCTACATGAACACATACACAAACACACCCAGAACCACATAAAACAAATACCCCCTGCCACGTCCTGACCAAACTATAAGAACAAATAACCCCTTTACTGGTCAGGACGTGACACTCCTTCATTTTTGAATAAATTAATTTGTCGAAAACTGTTCAACTATTGCCTTTCTCTCTCTTTGAGTTAACTACTCACCACTTTTTATGCACTGCAGTGCTAGCTAGATGTAGCTTATGCTTTCAGTACTAGATTCATTCTTAGATCCTTTGATTGGGTGGACAACATGTCAGTTCATGCTGCGAGAGCTCTGATAGGTTGGAGAATGTCCTCCGGAAGTTGTCATATCTACTGTGTAAATCTATGGAAGGCTTTGTACTAAAGGTTTTGTACTAAAGTCAATGTACCAAGAGGAGGACGGAAGCTAGCTGTCCTCCGGCTACACCATGGTGTTACCCTACAGATTACTGTTGAGGCTACTGTAGACCTTCATCGCAAAACAGTGTGTTTTAATCAATGATTTGGTGACGTGAATATATTTAGTATAGTTTCATCTAAAAGGGATAACTTTTTAAATGTTTTAAAATTTGTATTTTTATGAAATTCATTGAGGAGGATGGTCCTCCCCTTCCTCCTCTACGAAGCGTCCACTGGTTTGTCTGTCTTTGTGTGTAGGAGTCGAGAGCGGCAGGGCTGGGCCTGTCAGCTGGTGAGCTAAAGTAAACTGTTAGTGGTAGGAGAACACTTGGTTTCCTCAGATTTTTGGTAGAAATGCTTCTAATTGCTATGAGGCTGGGGTATGATTACATGATGGCTAATGCACTGACAGAGAATTCACTTGGCTGGGAGTGAGCCAGGAGGCTGCTTAAATGGCTGAATGCCTTTTGGTTAGTCTCCATACTCGAGGGGTGTGTGTGTGTGTGTGTGTGTGTGTGTGTGTGTGTGTGTGTGTGTGTGTGTGTGTGTGTGTGTGTGTGTGTGTGTGTGTGTTTGCATGCGCACACGTGTTATCAGTATAACTCTACGTGGCTCAATCAGTTTCTTGTGGTGGGAAAACTTTCTTCACGTGTTAAACTCAACTGGCACTCATACTGCGCATCTGTCCGTGTGTGTGTGTGTGTGTGTGTGTGTGTGTGTGTGTGTGTGTGTGTGTGTGTGTGTGTTTGTGTCTGTGTGTGTGTGTGTCTGTGTGTGTGTGTGTCTGTGTGTGTGTGTGTGTGTGGGTGGGTGATGGGAGTTTCCCGATGGAAAGAGCATTATGGATACTGTGGTGGAGATGTCATTGAGTAAAAAAAGAGACAGGAAACAGGCAGCTGAGAGGGCAGCTGGTGGGTGTGTATTGGGGTCCTGATTCAGACAGGCCCTTGGGTTCCCACTAGATGGCCAAGCTGCAAAGTAAAAATAGGCTATATCGTAAGGTTAGGGTTAGGCATAAGGTTAGCATGGTGGTTAAGGTTAGCCTTAGGCATAAGGTTAGCATGGTGGTTAAGGTTAGCCTTAGGCATAAGGTTAGCATGGTGGTTAAGTTAGCCTTAGGCATAAGGTTAGTATGGTGGTTAAGGTTAGCCTTAGGCATAAGGTTAGCATGGTGGGTAACGTTAGCCTTAGGCATAAGGTTAGCATGGTGGTTAACGTTAGCCTTTGGCATAAGGTTAGCATGGTGGTTAACGTTAGCCTTTGGCATAAGGTTAGCATGGTGGTTGTGTATCCAATGTTGGATAGAAGAAGGTGGTGCTTACGACTTTGCTTGGCCAGATAGTGACGACCCTAATCTCAGCCATTGGCATTCTTATTTTCCAACATGCATTTACCCAGTAGATCTCTCTCTTACCTGATAGATAGCCTCTTTCCAGAGCCATGTATTTAGAGAGTTGGACCAAGAGGTTTCTGCATTATGATGCATTTACATGACTCTACAACTTTCTATGACAGCCATGTTAGCTCTTCATTTACATGACTCTACAACATTCTATACAGCCATGTTAGCTCTTCATTTACATGACACTACAACATTCTATGTCAGCCATGTTAGCTCTTCATTTACACAACACTACAACATTCTATGTCAGTCATGTTAACTCTTCATTTACATGACACTACAACATTCTATGTCAGCCATGTTAGCTCTTCATTTACATGACTCTACAAAATTCTATGACGGCCATGTTAGATCTTCATTTACATGACACTGCTAGATAACAGTATTTACTCAGCTATAAAGGTGGTTATCTAGGTTCCCTCCTAGATAACAGTATTTACTCAGCTATAAAGGTGGTTATCTAGGTTCCCTGCTAGATAACAGTATTTACGCAGCTATAAAGGTGGTTATCTAGGTTCCCTGCTAGATAACAGTATTTACTCAGCTATAAAGGTGGTCATCTAGGTTCCCTGCTAGATAACAGTATTTACTCAGCTATAAAGGTGGTTATCTAGGTTCCCTGCTAGATAACAGTATTTACTCAGCTATAAAGGTGGTCATCTAGGTTCCCTGCTAGATAACAGTATTTACTCAGCTATAAAGGTGGTTATCTAGGTTCCCTGCTAGATAACAGTATTTACTCAGCTATAAAGGTGGTCATCGAGGTTCCCTGCTAGATAACAGTATTTACTCAGCTATAAAGGGGGTCATCGAGGTTCCCTGCTAGATAACAGTATTTACTCAGCTATAAAGGTGGTCATCTAGGTTCCCTGATAGATAACAGTATTTACTCAGCTATAAAGGTGGTTATCTAGGTTCCCTGCTAGATAACAGTATTTACTCAGCTATAAAGGTGGTCATCTAGGTTCCCTGCTAGATAACAGTATTTACTCAGCTATAAAGGTGGTCATCTAGGTTCCCTGCTAGATAACAGTATTTACTCAGCTATAAAGGTGGTTATCTAGGTTCCCTGCTAGATAACAGTATTTACTCAGCTATAAAGGTGGTTATCTAGGTTCCCTGCTAGATAACAGTATTTACTCAGCTATAAAGCTGGTCATCTCTGTTCCCTGCTAGATAACAGTATTTACTCAGCTATAAAGGTGGTCATCTAGGTTCCCTGCTAGATAACAGTATTTACTCAGCTATAAAGGTGGTCTACGTTCCCTGCTAGATAACAGTATTTACTCAGCTATAAAGGTGGTTATCTAGGTTCCCTGCTAGATAACAGTATTTACTCAGCTTTAAAGGTGGTTATCTACGTTCCCTGTTAGATAACAGTATTTACTCAGCTATAAAGGTGGTTATCTAGGTTCCCTGCTAGATAACAGTATTTACTCAGCTATAAAGGTGGTTATCTAGGTTCCCTGCTAGATAACAGTATTTACTCAGCTATAAAGGTGGTCATCTAGGTTCCCTGCTAGATAACAGTATTTACTCAGCTATAAAGGTGGTTATCTAGGTTCCCTGCTAGATAACAGTATTTACTCAGCTATAAAGGTGGTTATCTAGGTTCCCTGCTAGATAACAGTATTTACTCAGCTATAAAGGTGGTTATCTAGGTTCCCTGCTAGATAACAGTATTTACTCAGCTATAAAGGTGGTTATCTAGGTTCCCTGCTAGATAACAGTATTTACTCAGCTATAAAGGTGGTTATCTAGGTTCCCTGCTAGATAACAGTATTTACTCAGCTATAAAGGTGGTCATCTAGGTTCCCTGCTAGATAACAGTATTTACTCAGCTATAAAGGTGGTCATCTAGGTTCCCTGCTAGATAACAGTATTTACTCAGCTATAAAGGGGGTCATCTGGGTTCCCTGCTAGATAACAGTATTTATTCAGCTATAAAGGTGGTTATCTAGGTTCCCTGCTAGATAACAGTATTTACGCAGCTATAAAGGTGGTTATCTAGGTTCCCTGCTAGATAACAGTATTTACTCAGCTATAAAGGTGGTCATCTAGGTTCCCTGCTAGATAACAGTATTTACTCAGCTATAAAGGTGGTTATCTAGGTTCCCTGCTAGATAACAGTATTTACTCAGCTATAAAGGTGGTTATCTAGGTTCCCTGCTAGATAACAGTATTTACTCAGCTATAAAGGTGGTCATCTAGGTTCCCTGCTAGATAACAGTATTTACTCAGCTATAAAGGTGGTCAATGACGTTCCCTGCTAGATAACAGTATTTACTCAGCTATAAAGGTGGTTATCTAGGTTCCCTGCTAGATAACAGTATTTACTCAGCTATAAAGGTGGTCATCTAGGTTCCCTGCTAGATAACAGTATTTACTCAGCTATAAAGGTGGTTATCTAGGTTCCCTGCTAGATAACAGTATTTACTCAGCTATAAAGGTGGTTATCTAGGTTCCCTGCTAGATAACAGTATTTACTCAGCTATAAAGGTGGTCATCTAGGTTCCCTGCTAGATAACAGTATTTACGCAGCTATAAAGGTGGTTATCTAGGTTCCCTGCTAGATAACAGTATTTACTCAGCTATAAAGGTGGTCATCTAGGTTCCCTGCTAGATAACAGTATTTACTCAGCTATAAAGGTGGTTATCTAGGTTCCCTGCTAGATAACAGTATTTACTCAGCTATAAAGGTGGTTATCTAGGGTCCCTGCTAGATAACAGTATTTACTCAGCTATAAAGGTGGTCATCTAGGTTCCCTGCTAGATAACAGTATTTACTCAACTATAAAGGTGGTTATCTAGGTTCCCTGCTAGATAACAGTATTTACTCAGCTATAAAGGTGGTTATCTATGTTCCCTGCTAGATAACAGTATTTACTCAGCTATAAAGGTGGTCATCTAGGTTCCCTGCTAGATAACAGTATTTACTCAGCTATAAAGGTGGTTATCGAGGTTCCCTGCTAGATAACAGTATTTACTCAGCTATAAAGGTGGTTATCTAGGTTCCCTGCTAGATAACAGTATTTACTCAGCTATAAAGGTGGTCATCTAGGTTCCCTGCTAGATAACAGTATTTACTCAGCTATAAAGGTGGTCATCTAGGTTCCCTGCTAGATAACAGTATTTACTCAGCTATAAAGCTGGTCATCTGGGTTCCCTGCTAGATAACAGTATTTACTCAGCTATAAAGGTGGTTATCTAGGTTCCCTGCTAGATAACAGTATTTACTCAGCTATAAAGGTGGTCATCTAGGTTCCCTGCTAGATAACAGTATTTACTCAGCTATAAAGGTGGTCAACGAGGTTCCCTGCTAGATAACAGTATTTACTCAGCTATAAAGGTGGTTATCTAGGTTCCCTGCTAGATAACAGTATTTACTCAGCTATAAAGGTGGTCATCTAGGTTCCCTGCTAGATAACAGTATTTACTCAGCTATAAAGGTGGTTATCTAGGTTCCCTGCTAGATAACAGTATTTACTCAGCTATAAAGGTGGTCATCTAGGTTCCCTGTTAGATAACAGTATTTACTCAGCTATAAAGGTGGTTATCTAGGTTCCCTGCTAGATAACAGTATTTACTCAGCTATAAAGGTGGTCATCTAGGTTCCCTGCTAGATAACAGTATTTACTCAGCTATAAAGGTGGTTATCTAGGTTCCCTGCTAGATAACAGTATTTACTCAGCTATAAAGGTGGTTATCTAGGTTCCCTGCTAGATAACAGTATTTACTCAGCTATAAAGCTGGTCATCTAGGTTCCCTGCTAGATAACAGTATTTACTCAGCTATAAAGGTGGTCATCTAGGTTCCCTGCTAGATAACAGTATTTACTCAGCTATAAAGGTGGTCAACGACGTTCCCTGCTAGATAACAGTATTTACTCAGCTATAAAGGTGGTTATCTAGGTTCCCTGCTAGATAACAGTATTTACTCAGCTATAAAGGTGGTCATCTAGGTTCCCTGCTAGATAACAGTATTTACTCAGCTATAAAGGTGGTTATCTAGGTTCCCTGCTAGATAACAGTATTTACTCAGCTATAAAGGTGGTTATCTAGGTTCCCTGCTAGATAACAGTATTTACTCAGCTATAAAGGTGGTTATCGAGGTTCCCTGCTAGATAACAGTATTTACTCAGCTATGAAGGTGGTTATCTAGGTTCCCTGTTAGATAACAGTATTTACTCAGCTATAAAGGTGGTCATCTAGGTTCCCTGCTAGATAACAGTATTTACTCAGCTATAAAGGTGGTCATCTAGGTTCCCTGCTAGATAACAGTATTTACTCAGCTATAAAGGTGGTTATCTAGGTTCCCTGCTAGATAACAGTATTTACTCAGCTATAAAGGTGGTCATCTAGGTTCCCTGCTAGATAACAGTATTTACTCAGCTATAAAGGTGGTTATCTAGGTTCCCTGCTTTATAACAGTATTTACTCAGCTATAAAGGTGGTTATCTATGTTCCCTGCTAGATAACAGTATTTACTCAGCTATAAAGGTGGTTATCTAGGTTCCCTGCTAGATAACAGTATTTACTCAGCTATAAAGGTGGTCATCTAGGTTCCCTGCTAGATAACAGTATTTACTCAGCTATAAAGGTGGTCAACGACGTTCCCTGCTAGATAACAGTATTTACTCAGCTTTAAAGGTGGTTATCTACGTTCCCTGCTAGATAACAGTATTTACTCAGCTATAAAGGTGGTTATCTAGGTTCCCTGCTAGATAACAGTATTTACTCAGCTATAAAGCTGGTTATCTAGGTTCCCTGCTAGATAACAGTATTTACTCAGCTATAAAGGTGGTCATCTAGGTTCCCTGCTAGATAACAGTATTTACTCAGCTATAAAGGTGGTTATCTATGTTCCCTGCTAGATAACAGTATTTACTCAGCTATAAAGGTGGTTATCTAGGTTCCCTGCTAGATAACAGTATTTACTCAGCTATAAAGGTGGTTATCTAGGTTCCCTGTTAGATAACAGTATTTACTCAGCTATAAAGGTGGTCATCTAGGTTCCCTGCTAGATAACAGTATTTACTCAGCTATAAAGGTGGTTATCTAGGTTCCCTGCTAGATAACAGTATTTACTCAGCTATAAAGGTGGTTATCTAGGTTCCCTGCTAGATAACAGTATTTACTCAGCTATAAAGGTGGTCATCTAGGGTCCCTGCTAGATAACAGTATTTACTCAGCTATAAAGGTGGTTATCTAGGGTCCCTGCTAGATAACAGTATTTACTCAGCTATAAAGGTGGTCATCTGGGTTCCCTGCTAGATAACAGTATTTACTCAGCTATAAAGGAGGTTATCTAGGTTCCCTGCTAGATAACAGTATTTACTCAGCTATAAAGGTGGTCATCTAGGTTCCCTGCTAGATAACAGTATTTACTCAGCTATAAAGGTGGTCAACGAGGTTCCCTGCTAGATAACAGTATTTACTCAGCTATAAAGGTGGTTATCTAGGTTCCCTGCTAGATAACAGTATTTACTCAGCTATAAAGGTGGTCATCTAGGTTCCCTGCTAGATAACAGTATTTACTCAGCTATAAAGGTGGTTATCTAGGTTCCCTGCTAGATAACAGTATTTACTCAGCTATAAAGGTGGTCATCTAGGTTCCCTGTTAGATAACAGTATTTACTCAGCTATAAAGGTGGTTATCTAGGTTCCCTGCTAGATAACAGTATTTACTCAGCTATAAAGGTGGTCATCTAGGTTCCCTGCTAGATAACAGTATTTACTCAGCTATAAAGGTGGTTATCTAGGTTCCCTGCTAGATAACAGTATTTACTCAGCTATAAAGGTGGTTATCTAGGTTCCCTGCTAGATAACAGTATTTACTCAGCTATAAAGGTGGTTATCTAGGTTCCCTGCTAGATAACAGTATTTACTCAGCTATAAAGGTGGTTATCTAGGTTCCCTGCTAGATAACAGTATTTACTCAGCTATAAAGGTGGTTATCGAGGTTCCCTGCTAGATAACAGTATTTACTCAGCTATAAAGGTGGTTATCTAGGTTCCCTGCTAGATAACAGTATTTACTCAGCTATAAAGGTGGTCATCTAGGTTCCCTGCTAGATAACAGTATTTACTCAGCTATAAAGGTGGTTATCTAGGTTCCCTGCTAGATAACAGTATTTACTCAGCTATAAAGGTGGTTATCTAGGTTCCCTGCTAGATAACAGTATTTACTCAGCTATAAAGGTGGTTATCGAGGTTCCCTGCTAGATAACAGTATTTACTCAGCTATGAAGGTGGTTATCTAGGTTCCCTGTTAGATAACAGTATTTACTCAGCTATAAAGGTGGTCATCTAGGTTCCCTGCTAGATAACAGTATTTACTCAGCTATAAAGGTGGTCATCTAGGTTCCCTGCTAGATAACAGTATTTACTCAGCTATAAAGGTGGTTATCTAGGTTCCCTGCTAGATAACAGTATTTACTCAGCTATAAAGGTGGTCATCTAGGTTCCCTGCTAGATAACAGTATTTACTCAGCTATAAAGGTGGTTATCTAGGTTCCCTGCTTTATAACAGTATTTACTCAGCTATAAAGGTGGTTATCTATGTTCCCTGCTAGATAACAGTATTTACTCAGCTATAAAGGTGGTTATCTAGGTTCCCTGCTAGATAACAGTATTTACTCAGCTATAAAGGTGGTCATCTAGGTTCCCTGCTAGATAACAGTATTTACTCAGCTATAAAGGTGGTCAACGACGTTCCCTGCTAGATAACAGTATTTACTCAGCTTTAAAGGTGGTTATCTACGTTCCCTGCTAGATAACAGTATTTACTCAGCTATAAAGGTGGTTATCTAGGTTCCCTGCTAGATAACAGTATTTACTCAGCTATAAAGCTGGTTATCTAGGTTCCCTGCTAGATAACAGTATTTACTCAGCTATAAAGGTGGTCATCTAGGTTCCCTGCTAGATAACAGTATTTACTCAGCTATAAAGGTGGTTATCTATGTTCCCTGCTAGATAACAGTATTTACTCAGCTATAAAGGTGGTTATCTAGGTTCCCTGCTAGATAACAGTATTTACTCAGCTATAAAGGTGGTTATCTAGGTTCCCTGTTAGATAACAGTATTTACTCAGCTATAAAGGTGGTCATCTAGGTTCCCTGCTAGATAACAGTATTTACTCAGCTATAAAGGTGGTTATCTAGGTTCCCTGCTAGATAACAGTATTTACTCAGCTATAAAGGTGGTTATCTAGGTTCCCTGCTAGATAACAGTATTTACTCAGCTATAAAGGTGGTCATCTAGGGTCCCTGCTAGATAACAGTATTTACTCAGCTATAAAGGTGGTTATCTAGGGTCCCTGCTAGATAACAGTATTTACTCAGCTATAAAGGTGGTCATCTAGGGTCCCTGCTAGATAACAGTATTTACTCAGCTATAAAGGTGGTTATCTAGGTTCCCTGCTAGATAACAGTATTTACTCAGCTATAAAGGTGGTTATCTAGGTTCCCTGCTAGATAACAGTATTTACTCAGCTATAAAGGTGGTTATCTAGGTTCCCTGCTAGATAACAGTATTTACTCAGCTATAAAGGTGGTCATCTAGGTTCCCTGCTAGATAACAGTATTTACTCAGCTATAAAGGTGGTCATCGAGGTTCCCTGCTAGATAACAGTATTTACTCAGCTATAAAGGTGGTTATCTAGGTTCCCTGCTAGATAACAACACAACTGGAGGCCTTGATATTATGAGTTAGTTGTTAGTTGGTAATAATACATCTTTGTCAGAGTGTCTCTCAATGGGTTAAGAGGATTGAAACAATAATATAATATCATTAAAAACAACAGAAATACCTGTTTTATTGTCATATACACCAGATAGGTGCAGTGAAATGGGTTGTTTTAGAGGGTAAGCAAATGAAGGTTACATGTAAGTGTCTTGCTCAAGGGCACATCGGTAGGTTTTTCACCTTGTCGTCTCTGTGATGTGGTGCTTTAGTGATTGTGTGGCTGAATGTGCTGAAGGTGGGATCCACTGTCTCATCAGCCCCAAGTGTCCATGTTTTCTCTGCTCGGGGTGAAGTTTCCCCTTGGTACAGATCTAGTATCAGCTTCACCTCCCCCAATACACAGCCTAGCCATTAGTGTGGAAATTCCAACACAAAATCTAAGGCTAATGAAGACTATTGCTATAACTGCAAGCAACATAGAGTATGAGGTGTGTTGCCCTTTTCATTTGGGCTGGGAAGTTCACCCTGGACTGTGTTTTCTAGCTCTCCTTTCACAAGACAAGAAGCAACAGAGACGTCAATGGAAGGGGTCAGTAAGAGCCGTCCACGTGGTCAAAGGAGTGTCTCTGCACATGTGACACCTTGATTACTTCCTGGTTGCAGCCAGAGGTCATGGAGAGGTCAAATGGGGGAGAGGATCTTGTCAGAGCCTAACTACTCTTAGGAGAGAGGTCTTCAAGAATCCATACCAGACAGTGGTTTAAGGTGACTGAATGACCCTGTCTGGTCTGGTCTGAACCAGTCAGTGTGTTGTGGAGACAGGAGGTCGTTATGGAGGAAAACACCACGTCTGCTTGAGGCTGGGAACTGGAAGGCTCCTCCCTTCAGTAGTGTGACGGATCAGTGAAGAATGGGGAGAGAACTGGTCATCTTGGCTAATGGGCTCGTCTCTAGTGTAGTCTACCCCTGCATGTAGGCTGCTGGATCTAAATGGATCACTCCAATGAAGGAGGACCGGAGATGGAACGGCCTATTGTGATGTTAAAGGGGGGTAGACATTCTCTTTCACTGTGTAAAGCCATGCAAAGTGACAGGGGATGGAACTGACCACTAAATGATAATGTTGACAGCAGGTTGTTGTGTTGTGCAGACCATCGGTAGTGTGATATGTGCTGCTGTGTTTATGTGTGTGGAATGGGTTGGTGGGAGGAACTATAGGAGGATGGGCTCATTGTAATGGTTGGAATACATGGAGATGTGTTTGATACCGTTCCATTCATTCCATTACCAGCCATGACAATGAGCCCGTCCTCCTATAGCTCCTCCCAACAGCCTCCTCTGAGACACACACAGAACATGCACGCACATGTACACACACACCAGCACCCCCCATCACCACACACACACAAACACACAGTCTCATCTGTCACTTTACAGAGTTTTCTTCAGCTCTGTCAGTCTCTCATCTCTCTTCTGTCTTCTGTCTTCTCTCTCCTCTTTTTCCAGGGGAGCAGATGGGAAACATTGGAAATGAAAGTAGATCTTAAGTCATTTTGCATAACCATCGATACTCCAGTAGCCTGTGGTCTCTCTCTCTGGAGCAGTCTCTCTGTTTGGGCTCTGGTTAGTGAGGAGGGTTTCTCTCTGGAGCAGTCTCTCTGTTTGGGCTCTGGTTAGTGAGGAGGGTCTCTCTCTGGAGCAGTCTCTCTGTTTGGGCTCTGGTTAGTGAGGAGGGTCTCTCTCTCTGGAGCAGTCTCTCTGTTTGGGCTCTGGTTAGTGAGGAGGGTCTCTCTCTGGAGCAGTCTCTCTGTTTGGGCTCTGGTTAGTGAGGAGGGTCTCTCTCTCTGGAGCAGTCTCTCTGTTTGGGCTCTGGTTAGTGAGGAGGGTCTCTCTCTGGAGCAGTCTCTCTGTTTGGGCTCTGGTTAGTGAGGAGGGTCTCTCTCTGGAGCAGTCTCTCTGTTTGGGCTCTGGTTAGTGAGGAGGGTCTCTCTCTCTCTGGAGCAGTCTCTCTGTTTGGGCTCTGGTTAGTGAGGAGGGTCTCTCTCTCTCTGGAGCAGTCTCTCTGTTTGGGCTCTGGTTAGTGAGGAGGGTCCTCTCTCTGGAGCAGTCTCTCTGTTTGGGCTCTGGTTAGTGAGGAGGGTCTCTCTCTCTCTGGAGCAGTCTCTCTGTTTGGGCTCTGGTTAGTGAGGAGGGTCTCTCTCTGGAGCAGTCTCTCTCTTTGGGCTCTGGTTAGTGAGGAGGGTCTCTCTCTGGAGCAGTCTCTCTGTTTGGGCTCTGGTTAGTGAGGAGGGTCTCTCTCTCTCTGGAGCAGTCTCTCTGTTTGGGCTCTGGTTAGTGAGGAGGGTCTCTCTCTGGAGCAGTCTCTCTGTTTGGGCTCTGGTTAGTGAGGAGGGTCTCTCTCTGGAGCAGTCTCTCTGTTTGGGCTCTGGTTAGTGAGGAGGGTCTCTCTCTCTGGAGCAGTCTCTCTGTTTGGGCTCTGGTTAGTGAGGAGGGTCTCTCTCTCTGGAGCAGTCTCTCTGTTTGGGCTCTGGTTAGTGAGGAGGGTCTCTCTCTCTGGAGCAGTCTCTCTGTTTGGGCTCTGGTTAGTGAGGAGGGTCTCTCTCTCTCTGGAGCAGTCTCTCTGTTTGGGCTCTGGTTAGTGAGGAGGGTCTCTCTCTCTGGAGCAGTCTCTCTGTTTGGGCTCTGGTTAGTGAGGAGGGTCTCTCTCTGGAGCAGTCTCTCTGTTTGGGCTCTGGTTAGTGAGGAGGGTCTCTCTCTGGAGCAGTCTCTCTGTTTGGGCTCTGGTTAGTGAGGAGGGTCTCTCTCTCTGGAGCAGTCTCTCTGTTTGGGCTCTGGTTAGTGAGGAGGGTCTCTCTCTCTGGAGCAGTCTCTCTGTTTGGGCTCTGGTTAGTGAGGAGGGTCTCTCTCTGGAGCAGTCTCTCTGTTTGGGCTCTGGTTAGTGAGGAGGGTCTCTCTCTGGAGCAGTCTCTCTGTTTGGGCTCTGGTTAGTGAGGAGGGTCTCTCTCTCTCTGGAGCAGTCTCTCTGTTTGGGCTCTGGTTAGTGAGGAGGGTCTCTCTGGAGCAGTCTCTCTGTTTGGGCTCTGGTTAGTGAGGAGGGTCTCTCTCTCTCTCTGGAGCAGTCTCTCTGTTTGGGCTCTGGTTAGTGAGGAGGGTCTCTCTCTGGAGCAGTCTCTCTGTTTGGGCTCTGGTTAGTGAGGAGGGTCTCTCTCTGGAGCAGTCTCTCTGTTTGGGCTCTGGTTAGTGAGGAGGGTCTCTCTCTCTCTGGAGCAGTCTCTCTGTTTGGGCTCTGGTTAGTGAGGAGGGTCTCTCTCTCTCTGGAGCAGTCTCTCTGTTTGGGCTCTGGTTAGTGAGGAGGGTCTCTCTCTGGAGCAGTCTCTCTGTTTGGGCTCTGGTTAGTGAGGAGGGTCTCTCTCTCTGGAGCAGTCTCTCTGTTTGGGCTCTGGTTAGTGAGGAGGGTCTCTCTCTCTGGAGCAGTCTCTCTGTTTGGGCTCTGGTTAGTGAGGAGGGTCTCTCTCTCTGGAGCAGTCTCTCTGTTTGGGCTCTGGTTAGTGAGGAGGGTCTCTCTCTCTCTGGAGCAGTCTCTCTGTTTGGGCTCTGGTTAGTGAGGAGGGTCTCTCTCTCTGGAGCAGTCTCTCTGTTTGGGCTCTGGTTAGTGAGGAGGGTCTCTCTCTGGAGCAGTCTCTCTGTTTGGGCTCTGGTTAGTGAGGAGGGTCTCTCTCTGGAGCAGTCTCTCTGTTTGGGCTCTGGTTAGTGAGGAGGGTCTCTCTCTGGAGCAGTCTCTCTGTTTGGGCTCTGGTTAGTGAGGAGGGTCTCTCTCTGGAGCAGTCTCTCTGTTTGGGCTCTGGTTAGTGAGGAGGGTCTCTCTCTCTCTGGAGCAGTCTCTCTGTTTGGGCTCTGGTTAGTGAGGAGGGTCTCTCTCTCTGGAGCAGTCTCTCTGTTTGGGCTCTGGTTAGTGAGGAGGGTCTCTCTCTCTGGAGCAGTCTCTCTGTTTGGGCTCTGGTTAGTGAGGAGGGTCTCTCTCTGGAGCAGTCTCTCTGTTTGGGCTCTGGTTAGTGAGGAGGGTCTCTCTCTGGAGCAGTCTCTCTGTTTGGGCTCTGGTTAGTGAGGAGGGTCTCTCTCTCTCTGGAGCAGTCTCTCTGTTTGGGCTCTGGTTAGTGAGGAGGGTCTCTCTGGAGCAGTCTCTCTGTTTGGGCTCTGGTTAGTGAGGAGGGTCTCTCTCTCTCTCTGGAGCAGTCTCTCTGTTTGGGCTCTGGTTAGTGAGGAGGGTCTCTCTCTGGAGCAGTCTCTCTGTTTGGGCTCTGGTTAGTGAGGAGGGTCTCTCTCTGGAGCAGTCTCTCTGTTTGGGCTCTGGTTAGTGAGGAGGGTCTCTCTCTCTGGAGCAGTCTCTCTGTTTGGGCTCTGGTTAGTGAGGATGGTCTCTCTCTCTCTGGAGCAGTCTCTCTGTTTGGGCTCTGGTTAGTGAGGAGGGTCTCTCTCTCTCTGGAGCAGTCTCTCTGTTTGGGCTCTGGTTAGTGAGGAGGGTCTCTCTCTGGAGCAGTCTCTCTGTTTGGGCTCTGGTTAGTGAGGAGGGTCTCTCTCTGGAGCAGTCTCTCTGTTTGGGCTTTGGTTAGTGAGGAGGGTCTCTCTCTGGAGCAGTCTCTCTGTTTGGGCTCTGGTTAGTGAGGAGGGTCTGTCTCCGGTCCTCAGACCATCCCACAGAGACGGCTTGTGTCTGTGTGTGTCTGTTCCCCCCTCTCTCCACAGACAGACACAGACAGACACACACAGACAGACACACACAGACAGACACAGACAGACACACACAGAAAGACACAGAAAGACACAGACAGACACAGACACACACAGACACACACACAGACAGACAGACAGACAGACAGACAGACAGACAGACAGACAGACAGACAGACAGACAGCGACGTTCATTCTTAGTGGCATCTTACTGGAGGAGTGCTGGCAGAAAGCTGGCCAATGGTGGAGCATATAGGAGGTTCAGGTGACTGATCACACTCTTCTCTTCTCTTCTCTTCTCTCTCTCTTCTCTTCTCTCTCTCTCTCTCTCTTCTCTTCTCTTCTCTTCTCTTCTCTTCTCTTCTCTCCTCCAAGTCTGTCCCCTCTGTAGACTCCACAACCCCAGTAACCCCATCACTCTCCCTTGTGCTCAGGTCTGCTCGTCTCTCTCTCTCTCTCTCTCTCTCTCTCTCTCTCTCTCTCTCTCTCTCTCTCTCTATTCTCCACCCCCCTGTGTGTTTTTATGTGACAGCGTGTGCAGGGTTTATTTGAGCACGTGTGCTCGGGGCTCTTTAAAGAGGCCGGTTTGAAGCCTGCACCGTTCCTGACAGGAAGTGAATTTATGAGCCTCCGTCTATGTCAGGCAGCCAGGCTGCCCTTCTACAACCTTGAGGCTGCCTTTCTACAACCAGGAGGCTGCCCTTCAACCACCAGGAGGCTGCCCTTCAACCACCAGGAGGCTGCCCTTCCACAACCAGGAGGCTGCCCTTCTACAACCAGGAGGCTGCCCTTCCACAACCAGGAGGCTGCCCTTCAACCACCAGGAGGCTGCCCTTCCACAACCAGGAGGCTGCCCTTCAACCACCAGGAGGCTGCCCTTCCACAACCAGGAGGCTGCCCTTCCACAACCAGGAGGCTGCTCTTCTACAACCAGGAGGCTGCCCTTCTACAACCAGGAGGCTGCCCTTCTACAACCAGGAGGCTGCCCTTCAACCACCAGGAGGCTGCCCTTCCACATCCAGGAGGCTGCCCTTCCACAACCGGGAGGCTGCCCTTCAACCACCAGGAGGCTGCCCTTCCACAACCAGGAGGCTGCCCTTCTACAACCAGGATGCTGCCCTTCTACAACCAGGAGGCTGCCCTTCTACAACCAGGAGGTTGCCCTTCCACAACCAGGAGGCTGCCCTTCCACAACCAGGAGGCTGCCCTTCTACAACCAGGAGGCTGCCCTTCTACAACCAGGAGACTGCCCTTCTACAACCAGGAGGCTGCCCTTCTACAACCAGGAGACTGCCCTTCTACAACCAGGAGGATGCCCTTCCACAACCAGGAGGCTGCCCTTCTACAACCAGGAGGATGCCCTTCCACAACCAGGAGGCTGCCCTTCAACCACCAGGAGGCTGCCCTTCCACAACCAGGAGGCTGCCCTTCTACAACCAGGAAGCTGCCCTTCCACAACCAGGAGGCTGCCCTTCCACAACCAGGAGGCTGCCCTTCAACCACCAGGAGGCTGCCCTTCCACAACCAGGAGGCTGCCCTTCTACAACCAGGAGGATGCCCTTCCACAACCAGGAGGCTGCCCTTCCACAACCAGGAGGCTGCCCTTCTACAACCAGGAGGCTGCCCTTCTACAACCAGGAGGCTGCCTTTCCACAACCAGGAGGCTGCCCTTCCACAACCAGGAGGCTGCCCTTCTACAACCAGGAGGCTGCCTTTCCACAACCAGGAGGCTGCCCTTCCACAACCAGGAGGCTGCCCTTCCACAACCAGGAGGCTGCCCTTCTACAACCAGGAAGCTGCCCTTCTACAACCAGGAGGCTGCCCTTCTACAACCAGGAGGCTGCCTTTCCACAACCAGGAGGCTGCCCTTCCACAACCAGGAGGCTGCCCTTCTACAACCAGGAGACTGCCCTTCAACCACCAGGAGGATGCCCTTCCACAACCAGGAGGCCGCCCTTCCACAACCAGGAGGCTGCCCTTCTACAACCAGGAGGCTGCCCTTCTACAACCAGAAGGCTGCCCTTCTACAACCAGGAGGCTGCCCTTCTACAACCAGGAGGCTGCCCTTCTACAACCAGGAGGCTGCCCTTCTACAACCAGGAGGATGCCCTTCCACAACCAGGAGGCTGCCCTTCTACAACCAGGGAGCTGCCCTTCTACAACCAGGAGGCTGCCCTTCTACAACCAGGAGGCTGCCCTTCTACAACCAGGAGGCTGCCCTTCTACAACCAGGAGGCTGCCCTTCTACAACCAGGAGGCTGCCCTTCTACAACCAGGAGGCTGCCCTTCTACAACCAGGAGGATGCCATTCCACAACCAGGAGGATGCCCTTCCACAACCAGGAGGCTGCCCTTCTACAACCAGGAGGATGCCATTCCACAACCAGGAGGCTGCCCTTCCAGTGCACACACCATTCTCTCGCTTTTCAAGGGCTGCACTGATTCCAAGACAGAGACAGAAACTGAAAAGAAAGGGGAAGGAGAAAACAGAGCTCTGCTGTCTGTGTCTGTATCTTGTTAAAGGGGAAGGAGAAAACAGAGCTCTGCTGTCTGTGTCTGTATCTTGTTAAAGGGGAAGGAGAAAACAGAGCTCTGCTGTCTGTGTCTGTATCTTGTTAAAGGGGAAGGAGAAAACAGAGCTCTGCTGTCTGTGTCTGTATCTTGTTAAAGGGGAAGGAGAAAACAGAGCTCTGCTGTCTGTGTCTGTATCTTGTTAAAGGGGAAGGAGAAAACAGAGCTCTGCTGTCTGTGTCTGTATCTTGTTAAAGGGGAAGGAGAAAACAGAGCTCTGCTATCTGCTGTCTGTATCTTGTTAAAGGGGAAGGAGAAAACAGAGCTCTGCTATCTGCTGTCTGTATCTTGTTAAAGGGGAAGGAGAAAACAGAGCTCTGCTGTCTGTGTCTGTATCTTGTTAAAGGAGAAGGAGAAAACAGAGCTCTGCTGTCTGTGTCTGTATCTTGTTAAAGGGGAAGGAGAAAACAGAGCTCTGCTGTCTGTGTCTGTATCTTGTTAAAGGGGAAGGAGAAAACAGAGCTCTGCTGTCTGTGTCTGTATCTTGTTAAAGGGGAAGGAGAAAACAGAGCTCTGCTGTCTGTGTCTGTATCTTGTTAAAGGGGAAGGAGAAAACAGAGCTCTGCTGTCTGTGTCTGTATCTTGTTAAAGGGGAAGGAGAAAACAGAGCTCTGCTGTCTGTGTCTGTATCTTGTTAAAGGGGAAGGAGAAAACAGAGCTCTGCTGTCTGTGTCTGTATCTTGTTAAAGGGGAAGGAGAAAACAGAGCTCTGCTGTCTGTGTCTGTATCTTGTTAAAGGCGTGTTGAACAACAGGTTGTCTTGGAGGATGTGTTTTAGTAAATTTTCATCGTGCTAACGTGTTAGCGGAGTGTGTTGTGTTTGTGGTAAGGATGTGTGTCGTTAAGCAGGGTGTACTTGCTGCCTGTAAATCATTTAAAAGCCGTGTTGTTATGTCACCCGTTTGTGTTCTCGTGTGGTTCTATTGTTTGAAGAAAAAATATGGAAAACACACTCTGTCTATTGGGCCTGGATCATCCACCAGCTCTCACTTTGTTCACACACACACACACACACACACACACACACACACACACACACACACACACACACACACACACACACACACACACACACACACACACACACACACACACACACACACACACACACACACACACACACACACACACACAGCCCATCGTCCGCTAGGTGGTAATATATCCTGATTCCAGGAAGGCCTGTCACAGGCAGCTGCTGAGGGGAGGACGGCTCATAATAATGGCTGGAACGGGGAACCTGTGTGGGTACCTGTGCCTGTACTGTGTGTGTGTGTGTGTGTGTGTGTGTGTGTGTGTGTGTGTGTGTGTGTCTGTGTGTGTGTGTCTGTGTCTGTGTGTCTGTGTCTGTGTGTCTGTGTCTGTGTGTGTGTGTCTGAGTGTGTGTGTCTGAGTGTGTGTCTGTGTGTGTGTCTGTGTCTGTGTCTGTGTTTGTGTGTGTGTCTGTGTGTGTGTGCATCTTACTCACCAAGATGCTAACTATAAATCATGCTCACCCTTCCCTGACCTGCTGTGTACACACTGAGACCTGGAGGCTCACACCCAGAAGGAGGATGGAGAGAGGGAGAGGGGGTGACAGTGAGGGGGGGGGGCCTAGCTGTTGTCACCCATACAGACAGAGATGGGGGAGAGAGAGACAAAGGGGAGGGAGATGTAGAACAAGAGAGGGAACCTGAGGGAGAGGGATAGAGACGGGAGAAGGGGAGAAGGTGTGAGTGAGAGGGGGAGAGGTTGATAATGACTATGAGTGATTATGTGGCTTGCTGATAGGAATCAGGGTCTACTTTGAAGAAGCCATTTCAATCCCTTTAATTATACATGAAACCCTCTCTCCCTGGCTGCCTTTTCTCTGGGCCAAAATGCAGAGCTACAAGCTGCTTCAGCCACTACCATAGGTATTGATGCAGTGGTCAAGAAAATAGGTGGGTCAACCGTTCACTCTGAGTAAAGTAACACTCGCTATACCATCAATGCATTTTTCCACAATAGGTGTTTAAACACTGGAGCAAAATGAACAAGGTGTATCAGTCATAAGTGGAATGTGTTTTATTTATTTATTTCACCTTTATTTAACCAGGTAGTTGAGAACAAGTTCTCATTTACAATTGCGACCTGGCCAAGATAAAGCAAAGCAGTTTGACACATACAACAACACAGAGTTACACATGGAGTAAAACAAACATACAGTCAATAATATAGTAGAAAAATAAGTCTATATACAAAGTGAGCAAATGAGGTGAGATAAGGGAGGTAAAGGCAAAAAAGGCCATGGTGGCGAAGTAAACACAATATAGCAAGTAAAACACTGGAATGGTAGATTTGCAGTGGAAGAAAGTGCAAAGTAGAAATAGAAATAATGGGGTGCAAAGGAGCAAAATAAATAAATAAATACATTAGGGGAAGAGGTAGTTGTTTGGGCTAAATTATAGATGGGCTATGTACAGGTGCAGTAATCTGTGAGCTGCTCTGACAGCTGGTGCTTAAAGCTGTTTTAGAGATTTTTGAAGTTCGTTCCAGTCATTGGCAGCAGAGAACTGGAAGGAGAGACGGCCAAAGGAGGAATTGGCTTTGGGGGTGACCAGAGAGATATACCTGTTGGAGCGCGTGCTTCAGGTGGGTGCTGCTATGGTGGCCAGCGAGCTGAGCTAAGGGGGAACTTTACCTAGCAGGGTCTTGTTAATGACATGGAGCCAGTGGGTTTGGCGACGAGTATGAAGCGAGGGCCAGCCAACGAGAACGTACAGGTCACAGTGGTGGGTAGTATATGGGGCTTTGGTGACAAAACGGATGGCACTGTGATAGACTGCATCCAATTTATTGAGTAGGGTATTGGAGGCTATTTTGTAAATGACATCGCCGAAGTCGAGGATCGGTAGGATGGTCAGTTTTACGAGGGTATGTTTGGCAGCATGAGTGAAAGATGCTTTGTTGCGATATAGGAAGCCAATTCTAGATTTAACTTTGGATTGGAGATGTTTGATGTGAGTCTGGAAGGAGAGGTTACAGTCTAACCAGACACCTAGGTGTTTGTAGTTGTCCACATATTCTAAGTCAGAACCGTCCAGAGTAGTGATGCTGGACGGGCGGGCAGGTGCAGGCAGCGATTGGTTGAAGAGCATGCATTTAGTTTTACTTGTATTTAAGAGCAGTTGGAGGCCACGGAAGGAGAGTCGTATGCCATTGAAGCTCGTCTGGAGGGTAGTTAACACAGTGTCCAAAGAAGGGCCAGAAGTATACAGAATGGTGTCGTCTACGTAGAGGTGGATCAGAGAATCACCAGCAGCAAGAGCGACATCATTGATGTATACAGAGAAAAGAGTCGGCCCAAGAATTGAACCCTGTGGCACCCCCATAGAGACTGCCAGAGGCCCGGACAACAGGCCCTACGATTTGACACACTGAACTCTATCAGAGAAGTAGTTGGTGAACCAGGCGAGGCAATCATTTGAGAAACCAAGGCTATTGAGTCTGCCGATGAGGATGTGGTGATTGACAGAGTCGAAAGCCTTGGCCAGGTCAATGAATACGACTGCACAGTATTGTTTCTTATCGATGGCGGTTAAGATATCGTTTAGGACCTTGAGCATGACTGAGGTACACCCATGACCAGCTCTGAAACCAGATTGCATAGCGGAGAAGGTGCGGTGGGATTCGAAATGGTTGTTGATCTGTTTGTTGACTTGGCTTTCGAAGACTTTAGAAAGGCAGGGTAGGATAGATATAGGTCTGTAGCAGTTTGGGTTAAGAGTGTCCCGCCCTTTGAAGAGGGGGATGACCTCAGCTGCTTTCCAATCTTTGGGAATCTCAGATGACACGAAAGAGAGGTTGAACAGGCTAGTAATAGGGGTTGCAACAATTTCGGCAGATAATTTTAGAAAGAAAGGGTCCAGATTGTCTAGCCCAGCTGATTTGTAGGGGTCCAGATTTTGCAGCTCTTTCAGAACATTAGCTGAATGGATTTGGGAGAATGAGAAATGGGGAAGGCTTGGGCGAGTAGCTGTGGGGGGTGCAGTGCTGTTGACTGGGGTAGCCTGGTGGAAAGCATGGCCAGCCGTAGAAAAATGCTTATTGAAATTCTCAATTATAGTGGATTTATCGGTGGTGACAGAGTTTCCTATCCTCAGTGCAGTGGGCAGCTGGGAGGAGGTGCTCTTATTCTCTAAGGACTTTACAGTGTCCCAGAATTTTTTGAGTTTGTGTTGCAGGAAGCAAATTTCTGCTTGAAAAAGCTAGCCTTGGCTTTTCTAACTGCCTGTGTATATTGGTTTCTAACTTCCCTGAAAAGTTGCATATCACTGGGGCTGTTCGATGCTAGTGCAGAACGCCACAGGATGTTTTTGTGTTGGTTAAGGGCAGTCAGGTCTGGAGAGAACCAAGGGCTATATCTGTTCCTGGTTCTACATGTCTTGAATGGGGCATGCTTATTTAAGATGGTGAGGAAGGCATTTAAAAAAAATAACCAGGCATCCTCTACTGAAGGGATGAGGTCAATATCCTTCCAGGATACCAGGGCCAGGTCGATTAGAAAGGCTTGCTCGCTGAAATGTTTCAGGGAGCGTTTGACAGTGATGAGTGGAGGTCGTTTGACCGCTGACCCATTACGGATGCAGGCAATGAGGCAGTGATCGCTGAGATCTTGGTTGAAAACAGCAGAGGTGTATTTAGAGGGCAAGTTGGTTAGGATGATATCTATGAAGGTGCCGGGGTTTACGGCTTTGGGGTGGTACCTGGTAGGTTCATTGATAATTTGTGTGAGATTGAGAGCATCAAGCTTAGATTGTAGGATGGCTGGGTTGTTAAGCATGTCCCAGTTTAGGTCACCTAGCAGCACGAGCTCTGAAGATAGATGGAGGGCAATCAGTTCACATATGGTGTCCAGAGCACAGCTGGGGGCAGAGGGTGGTCTATAGCAGGCGGCAACTGTGAGCGACTTGTTTTTAGAGAGGTGGATTTTTAAAAGTAGAAGTTGAAATTGTTTGGGTACAGACCTGGATAGTAGGACAGAACTCTGCAGGTTATCTCTGCAGTAGATTGCAACACCGCCCCCTTTGGCCGTCCTATCTTGTCTGAAAATGTTGTAGTTAGAGATGGAGATTTCAGAGTTTTTGGTGGTCTTCCTAAGCCAGGATTCAGACACGGCTAGGACATCCGGGTTGGCAGAGTGTGCTAAAGCAGTATATAAAGCAACCTTAGGGAGGAGGCTTCTAATGTTAACATGCATGAAACCAAGGCTATAACGGTTACAGAAGTCATCAAAAGAGAGTGCCTGGGGAATAGGAGTGGAGCTAGGCATAAGTGGAATGTGAGGGTTAATATTGGCATAGATCCAGGTTGGCAGATGGGGGCTTACTTTTCTCACCCAAGTATTATCACATCAAGTACCTGACCGGAACATTAGGGGGCGCCACCAGTGAAAGCTGTATAGAAATAGAATCCCTAGAAGGGACACAGCCCTTCTATTTCAAAGACCGAGCCCCTCATTAGGCGTAAGGGCAGCTGATAGGTCAACTCTGTGATTAGAGCAAACAAACAGTGTTGTAAAGTGTCAACAGGACCGTGGGGCTCATTCAGAGCTGCCTGTGTTGACATAACTGCTCTCTGATCTAAGAAGTGAGAAATCCTACCGGCCCACAATACAACACTGTACTACAACAAATACAGCTAGGGGAGAGAAACCACACACACACACAAACACACTCACACACACACACACACACACACACACACACACACACACACACACACACACACACACACACACACACACACACACACACACATACTGACCGACACACACACAGACACACACACACACACACACACACACACACACACACACACACACACACACACACACACACACACACACACACACACACACACACACACATACTGACCGACACACACACAGACACACACACACACACACACACACACACACACACACACACACACACACACACACACACACACACACACACACACACACACACACACACACACACACACACACACACACTGACCGACACACACATCGTCCTATGAGAAAAAGGATGAATGCTGCTTTATACTGAACTCCAAGACCTTATACAGAAAACAGGAACAACAATACGAACTGGAGCAGTTTGCTGGTTGGTGAAACTTGTTGTTGTGTTTATTGTGACGAAGATGTGTGTCAGACACAGGGTAGCAAAATGAGGGGGTGTGTTTGTCTACGTCTGTGAGAGAGAGAGAGAGAGAGAGAGAGAGAGAAGGAAGGAGGGAGAAAGACAGGGAGAATAAGAGGGTGAGTAAAAGGGGGAGTCAGTTAAAGCCCACCCTTGTGGTGCTGTTGTCACGTTTGCTATCTTTCCATGTAAAAACACATCACAAGTCCCTCCCCCTCACTGCCTCACTTTAACCTAATAACTCTCCTTTATTCCTGTCATCTGTCGTTCCCCCTTTCCTCTCCTCCAGTTATGTTTCGTCAGCCCCGTGCCAGATCAAGGCTGGGGTTGGCTCGTCTGCAGAATTGTGATGGGTTGTTGAAAGCTGCTGCTCCTACCTGGACGTGAGGAGGACACCCGGATGGTGTTCCTTCTGCTGTACTCCCTCTCTCTTTCTCTCCCTTTCTCCTTCTCCCTCTCCCTTTCTCCTTCTCCCTCTCTCCTTCTCCCTCTCTCTTTCTCTCCCTTTCTCCTTCTCCCTCTCCCTTTCTCCTTCTCCCTCTCTCCTTCTCCCTCTCTCTTTCTCTCCCTTTCTCCTTCTCCCTCTCTCCTTCTCCCTCTCTCTTTCTCTCCCTTTCTCCTTCTCCCTCTCCCTTTCTCCTTCTCCCTCTCTCCTTCTCCCTCTCTCTTTCTCTCCCTTTCTCCTTCTCCCTCTCCCTTTCTCCTTCTCCCTCTCTCCTTCTCCCTCTCTCTTTCTCTCCCTTTCTCCTTCTCCCTCTCTCCTTCTCCCTCTCCCTTTCTCCTTCTCCCTCTCTCCTTCTCCCTCTCTCTTTCTCTCCCTTTCTCCTTCTCCTTCTCCCTCTCCCTTTCTCCTTCTCCCTCTCTCCTTCTCCCTCTCTCTTTCTCTCCCTTTCTCCTTCTCCCTCTCCCTTTCTCCTCCCTCTCTCCTTCTCTCCTTCTCTCCATATCCCTCTCTCCTTCTCTCCGTCACTCCATATCCCTCTCTCCCTCTCTCCATATCTCTCTCTCCTTCTCTCCCTCACTCCATATCCCTCTCGCCTTCTCTCCGTTACTCCATATCCCTCTCTCCTTCTCTCCCTCTCTCCATATCTCTCTCTCCTTCTCTCCCTCACTCCATATCCCTCTCTCCTTCTCCCTCTCTCCATCTCCCCTTCTCTCTCTCTCTCTCTCTCTCTCTCTATCTCTCTCTCTCTCTCTCTCCCCCTTACTCTCCCTCTACCCATCTCTCTCTCTCCCTGCGCACACTCGCGCAGACACACAGACACACACACACAGCAGGTCCCAGCCTGAAGACGCTGACATGTTTTACGGCCAGCAGAGCTAAACGTATATAAAAAGACAGAAAAGCCAACATGTGAACGTACTGTAGCCCTGCTGTTCCATCCGTTTAACGGTTACAGGGATTCAATGTTTTGGTTTCAGACCTACACAGTGCCAGTGTGCCATTGCCTGTAAATATATGGTTTTAATAATTTTCAATGCGTAGACAGGCAGCTTGAAGTGTACTAAAGTGTTTCCTGTAGCGGGTAACAGTCAGACCCAGGCATGTAAGGGCACCACTGATCAACAGGTCCCTTTCTACTGGCTCACATGATTATCTTCCTGTCTACTGGGTCACATGATTATCTTCCTGACTACTGTCTCATATGATTATCTTCCTGTCTACTGGGTCACATGATTATCTTCCTGTCTACTGGGTCACATGATTATCTTCCTGTCTACTGGGTCACATGAAATTCTCTTCCTGTCTACTGGGTCACATGATTATCTTCCTGTCTACTGGGTCACATGATTATCTTCCTGTCTACTGGGTCACATGATTATCTTCCTGTCTACTGGGTCACATGATTCTCTTCCTGTCTACTGGGTCACATGATTATCTTCCTGACTACTGTCTCATATGATTATCTTCCTGTCTACTGGGTCACATGATTATCTTCCTGTCTACTGGGTCACATGATTATCTTCCTGTCTACTGGGTCACATGATTATCTTCCTGTCTACTGGGTCACATGATTATCTTCCTGTCTGCTGCATCACATGATTATCTGTCCAGTAGGTCACATAATTATCTTCCCAGTAGGTCACATGATTATCTTCCCAGTAGGTCACAGGATTATATTCCCAGTAGGTCACATGATTATCTTCCCAGTAGATCACAGGATTATATTCCCAGTAGGTCACATGATTATTTTCCCAGTAGGTCACAGGATTATATTCCCAGTAGGTCACATGATTATCTTCCCAGTAGATCACATGATTATCTTCCCAGTAGGTCACAGGATTATCTTCCCAGTAGGTCACATGATTATCTTCCCAGTTGGTCACATGATTATCTTCCCAGTAGATCACATTATTATTTTCCAAGTAGGTCACAGGATTATCTTCCCAGTAGGTCACATGATTATCTTCCCAGTAGGTCACATGATTATCTTCCCAGTTGGTCACATGATTATCTTCCCAGTAGATCACCACAGTAAGTGTGTATCGATCCCTCTCTGTCCAGACTTGACTCTCCACACATCTGTCCTCTCCCTGTGCGTGTGTGAGTGTGTTTGTGTGTGTGTGAGTGTGTGTGTGTTCTGCCTTTGCAGAGGTATCATTTTTATTGACAAACAGAGCATACGAGCAGCTGCAGGGCATCTGTGTATTTTTGATTGGACGCTGGCAGCGCCCTTCTCACAGTCCTCACTGTCCTTCTGAAATAATCTGACCCCCATTTCACTGTCCTCACTCCCCTTCTCAAAGCCTCTGGCCCCCATTTCACTGTCCTCACTCCCCTTCTCAAAGCCTCTGGACCCATTTCACCATCCTCACTCCCCTTCTCAAAGCCTCTGGCCCCCATTTCACTGTCCTCACTCCCCTTCTCAAAGCCTCTGGACCCATTTCACCATCCTCACTCCCCTTCTCAAAGCCTCTGGCCCCCATTTCACTGTCCTCACTCCCCTTCTCAAAGCCTCTGGCCCCCTTCTCACCGTCCTCACTCCCTTCTCAAAGCCTCTGGACCCATTTTACCGTCCTCACTCCCCTTCTCAAAGCCTCTGGACCCATTTCACTGTCCTCACTCCCCTTCTCAAAGCCTCTGGACCCATTTCACCATCCTCACTCCCCTTCTCAAATACTCTGACCCCCATTTCACTGTCCTCACTCCCCTTCTCAAAGCCTCTGGCCCCCTTCTCACCATCCTCACTCCCCTTCTCAAATACTCTGACCCCCATTTCACTGTCCTCACTCCCCTTCTCAAAGCCTCTGGACCCATTTCACCGTCCTCACTCCCCTTCTCAAAGCCTCTGGACCCATTTCACCGTCCTCACTCCCCTTCTCAAAGCCTCTGGACCCATTTTACCATCCTCACTCCCCTTCTCAAAGCCTCTGGCCCCCATTTCACTGTCCTCACTCCCCTTCTCAAAGCCTCTGGACCCATTTTACCATCCTCACTCCCCTTCTCAAAGCCTCTGGACCCATTTCACTGTCCTCACTCCCCTTCTCAAAGCCTCTGGACCCATTTCACCGTCCTCACTCCCCTTCTCAAAGCCTCTGGCCCCCTTCTCACCGTCCTCACTCCCCTTCTCAAAGCCTCTGGCCCCCATTTCACCGTCTTCACTCCCCTTCTCAAAGCCTCTGGACCCATTTCACCGTCCTCACTCCCCTTCTCAAAGCCTCTGGACCCATTTCACTGTCTTCACTCCCCTTCTCAAAGCCTCTGGACCCATTTCACCGTCCTCACTCCCCTTCTCAAAGCTTCTGACCCCCATTTCACTCTCTGGACATGACCTACACACAGAGACCCAGACCCTGACAGGAGAAGTCTAGTCTTCCATTGACAATCAATGCATGATTTCATTAAAGGCCCAGTGCAGTCAAAAACGTGATTTCCTGTGTTTTTATATTTATTTCCACACTATGAGGTTGGAATAATACTGTGAGATTGTGAAAAATATGAGAATCCAATTTTTGTGTAAGAGCCTGTTTTGGAGGGATGGACTTTTTGCCTGCCTGGTACAAGTTTTATTAGTCATATGTAGCGGATACGCATGGCATACATTGTCCAACGAAATACTTACTTGTAAGTTTCTTCTCGACAATGCAACAAAAATAAGAAATAGTAAAAAAATAACAATACAAACATAAAGTAAATGGCAGTAGAATGGTGACGTCACCAGGCTGTTAATTAGTCAATAGACCAATAAGAAAGAGAGTTCATAACCTTTCTGCTAATAACAGCTAGTTTTTAGTTTCCCCCTCCCCACCCAGACAGTCCTAGCAAAATTCTTGCTTCAGAAATTGTTCTTTGCTAAAAAGCTACTTTTGTTTATTTTTGAAAATGTTATTTGTTACCCAGAAATTATGTGATATTAAGATAAAAATGGCTGCATTGGACCTTTAAGCAAAAGCCATTCTAGTAGACTATGCTCTTCACAAGTTCTGATTCGGCCCATACAGATGAAGCCCATGGGAAAAGCAGACAGCTGCGGTGTAGTGTACTTTACTGAGGAAGATGGGACGGTAAGTGGCAGTGGTAGCCAGCCAGTCAGTAAGCCAGTCAGCCAGCCAGTGGTTCATCATGTTGATATCCCTTCTCTTCCCAGTCCCCCGGCTTGACCTTGGAGCTGCTGTGTTTTTGCCTGGCTTAACCAATTGGAGATGCGGAGGGAGGGAGTCCGCCCAGGATTTTCTGACCGGCCTGCTGTATGTTTCACTTGGTCTGCTGGTGTTCCAGTAAAGATGACCTTCTCTCAGCTCTGTACAGATTGCAGGAAATGCTCTTAATTTGACTCATTCCCGCTGAAGTGTGTTTGGGGCAGCAGATGTTGAGCAGGCTCAGTGTAACATGTCCTTGAGGGCCCCAGTTGTACACACACACACACACCACACACACACACACACACACACACACACACACACACACACACACACACACACACACACACACACACACACACACTCTCTCTCTCTCTCAGTTGCTTATTGTGTATTCTCTTGAAGTACAAAGTAACACTCGGCTGACCTTGACTACCCAGGTGCCTTTCTTCAGTCCATCTCCAGGTTATCTCCCAAACACCCACATTTGTCTCATCCAATGTTACAAGAATTTAACATTACTCCTGGTTGTTCTCTCCATTTTCCTCTGCGAAAAACAGCAAATGATATTCAGGGTCCTTGAGAAGGCTAGCCGTTAGGTTATCTGCTGTGTTCTGTCTCCGCTCCCCTCGGCTGCTCTGACAGAAGACATCAGAACAGAGAGATGCCAGAGCAGGGGGATGGCTGCCTTGTGTTCCTCTCACACAGATCCTCACAGGACTTTATCATATTACACTCAGCCAGCGGAGAACACACAGGTCACCACCCCTCTGCTCTGCTCTCCACTCAACCCTCCACCGTGCCCTGGCCAGAGAGAGAGAGAGAGAGAGAGAGAAATGCTGGGTTCTCAATACACTGAGAGAAAGACAGCGAGACAAGAGACAACTGGACATTCCAGTGAGCATGCTGGGACACTGATTTATGGGTGTCTGACAGAGGGAGGGGTGAACAGAGGGAGGAGAGAGAGAGTGAGTCAGGGGGATTGGGTGGTGGGGGTTGTATCCAGAAAAAGAGAAGGGAGAATTGGGAGGAAGTCCATTTTTAAAGAAGAAGGAGGGAAGGTAAGATGGAGAGTGGGAGGTGATGAGGGAGGACAGGAATATGGAGCTAAAGCAATGGGAGGAAGGATGGTGAGACAAAGGGATGATGGAGAGGGTGTGAGGACGGAGAGAGAAAACGGAGGAGGGGGTTGAGTGATGGAGCTGGAGGGAGAAAACGGAGAGAAGGAGAGAACGGGATGAAAGTGAAAAGCAGAGACAGCGGACTAAATCTGTAGTGATGAATCTGAGCTGCTCTCAGAGTTATACGGTGTCATGGGGGGGGGGGGGTCAGTGTGTCTGTGTGTCAGTGTCTACATACTGTATGTCTACGTGTGTGTGTCAGTGTCTACATACTGTACGTCTACGTGTGTGTGTTGGTGTGTAGCATTATACTCAGGTTCTCAGTCTTAGCTCATACTTGTTGCTATCTCAGCTAAAGCAAACTAAACAAACATGTCTTCCCAGTTAGACAGAACACGGTAGCCCACGGTACCCCCCCCCTAACCATAACCCAGTTGGTCTTAAGGCAGGGGGAGACCACCCAGCACTTGGTTATGAGGGGTCCTTTGATGTGGCTAGGGGCATATGTGTGGTGTGCTGGGTATAGTTCCCTCCTTCAACACACTCCTTCAACACACTTTAACTGCCTCCTGTGTGGCGTCTCTGCAGATAGCCTTGAACCAGTGGGATATACAGGGAACACACACACACACACACATGCTTGTGCGCACACACACAGAGCAAGCGAGAGAAAGTGACACCATCCCCTGTGCCAGGCTTTGCCAGTCTGGAGCCTTCTGGTCACCCCGGGGGAAGGAACATCTACCCCAGGTTTAAACCATGTCTTCATTTGCCAATTAAGTCCAAAAGTTAAAGGGGAGTAATTACAGAGAATTGCTGAACACTTGTTTCTAACCTTATTTTCCAACTACATGGCATGCGTGTGTGTGAGTATGTGTCTGAGGACCATTTTCCTTTGTCGAAAAATGGCACGCAACAGTTAGTCACCAAGCCAATCCAAACCATGCTTACAGGACATAAAACCAAAGGATTCAGTCAGATCAGTCATCAGCTGTAAAACTAACCCCATCCAGAACATTCCATTTGATGTTTCCAGTGAAAATGGAGGAGTGTGAAAATCCTGTTTGGAAGGAGACCTGTGAGACGAAGTGGAGAACATTGAAACTTAGTCATATTTAAAGTGGAACTGACAGCATTTTAGCAACGTTAAATGTTATTAAAATATGTTCAAAAACAATCTCACAGTATTGTTCCCTCCTTTCTTTACATTCTCTAACAAGCAAGCACTTAAATATGGTCATTTTCAAATTTTCATAAAATCATAGAATGTTTGGGAATTACGTTTAGTAAAGCATTTGTGAAAATTCAATAGCAATATAGAGTGGGAATGTGGCCGTGTGTGAGAAACCAGATTCTCTGGTCTGATGAAACTAAGATTGAACTCTTTGGTCTGAATGCCAAGCGTTACGTCTGGAGGAAACCTGGCACCATCCCTACGGTGAAGCATGGTGGTGGCAGCATCATGCTGTGGGGATGTTTTTCAGCAGCAGGGACTGGGAGACTAGTCAGGATCGAGGCAAAGATGAACGACGCAAAGTACAGAGAGATCCATGATGAAAACCTGCTCCAGAGCACTCAGGACCTCAGACTGGGGCGACAGTTCACCTTCCAACAGGACAACGACCCTAAGCACACAGTCAAGACAACGCAGGAGTGGCTTCGGGACAAGTCTCGGAATGTCCTTGAATGGCCCAGCCAGAGCCCGGACTTGAACCCAATCTAACATATCTGAAGAGACCTGAAAATAGCTGTGCAGCGACGCTCCCCATCCAACCTGACAGAGCTTGAGAGGATCTGTAGAGACGAATGGGAGAAACTTTCAAAATAAATGCAGTTGAAATGCCAAGCTTGTAGCTTCATACCTAAGACTCGAGGCTGTAATCACTGCCAAAGGTGCTTCAACAAAGTACTGAGTAAAGGGTCTGAATACTTACGTAAATGTGATATTTACGTTTTTCATTTTTGAAGAATTATCCAAAAATGTCTAAAAAACAGTTTTTGCTTTGTCATTATGGGGTATTGTGTGTAGATTGATGAGGGAAAAAAAATGATTTAATCAATTTTAGAATAAGGCTGTAACCTAACAAAATGTGAAAAAGTCAAGTGGTCTGAATACTCATGCATTGAACTGCATCCATCTATTCTGCCAACAATGCCTTACTGCATGTCATGGAATTTTGAGTCAAATATAAACTATTTTTAAAACCTCTTATAAAGTTTGTTTTGAAGCATAAACTGGGAATTTGATATTTTTGACTGATGTTATGATTGCCTGTTGTTTTTCTTCATATCTGCAAAGTAGTTAAACCACTATGAGTTCTACTTTAAAGTTATTTGCCTTGGAACCAAGTCGTATTTAATGTTGTGTTAACGTTATTACCGTTGGAAACTAGTCATAGTTAATGTTGTATTAACGTTATTACCGTTGGAAACTAGTCATAGTTAATGTTGTATTAACGTTATTACCGTTGGAAACTAGTCATAGTTAATGTTGTATTAACGTTATTACCGTTGGAAACTAGTCATAGTTAATGTTGTATTAACGTTATTACCGTTGGAAACTAGTCATAGTTAATGTTGTATTAACGTTATTACCGTTGGAAACTAGTCATAGTTAATGTTGTATTAACGTTATTACCGTTGGAAACTAGTCATAGTTAATGTTGTATTAACGTTATTACCGTTGGAACCTAGTCATAGTTAATGTTGTATTAACGTTATTACCGTTGGAAACTAGTCATAGTTAATGTTGTATTAACGTTATTACCGTTGGAAACTAGTCATAGTTAATGTTGTATTAACGTTATTACCGTTGGAACCTAGTCATAGTTAATGTTGTATTAACGTTATTACCGTTGGAAACTAGTCATAGTTAATGTTGTATTAACGTTATTACCGTTGGAAACTAGTCATAGTTAATGTTGCATTAACGTTATTATTTGTGTTTTGCCGTTCGCTAATGAACAGATTCTATGGTCCTCTACCCTCCCTACTGTATGGTCCTCTACCCTCCCTACTGTATGGTCCTCTACCCTCCCTACTGTATGGTCCTCTACCCTTCCCTACTGTATGGTCCTCTACCCTCCCTACTGTATGGTCCTCTACCCTCCCTACTGTATGGTCCTCTACCCTCCCTACTGTATGGTCCTCTACCCTCCCTACTGTATGGTCTACCCTCCCTACTGTATGGTCCTCTACCCTCCCTACTGTATGGCCCTCTACCCTCCCTACTGTATGGTCCTCTACCCTCCCTACTGTAGGGTCCTCTACCCTCCCTACTGTATGGTCCTCTACCCTCCTTACTGTATGGTCTTCTACCTCCCTACTGTATGGTCTACCCTCCCTACTGTATGGTCCTCTACCCTCCCTACTGTATGGTCCTCTACCCTCCCTACTGTATGGTCCTCTACCCTCCCTACTGTATGGTCCTCTACCCTCCCTACTGTATGGTCCTCTACCCCCCCTACTGTATGGTCCTCTACCCTCCCTACTGTATGGTCCTCTACCCTCCCTACTGTATGGTTCTCTACCCTCCCTACTGTATGGTCCTCTACCCTCCCTACTGTATGGTCCTCTACCCTCCCTACTGTATGGTCTACCCTCCCTACTGTATGGTCCTCTACCCTCTCTACTGTAGGGTCCGCTACCCTCCCGACTGTATGGTCCTCTACCCTCCCTACTGTATGGTCTACCCTCCATACTGTATTGACCTCTACCCTCCCTACTGTATGGTCTACCCTCCCTACTGTATGGTCCTCTACCCCCCCTACTGTATGGTCCTATACCCTCCCTACTGTATGGTCCTCTACCCTCCCTACTGTATGGTCCTCTACCCTCCCTACTGTAGGGTCCTCTACCCTCCCTACTGTATGGGCCTCTACCTCCCTACTGTATGGTCTACCCTCCCTACTGTATGGTCCTCTACCCTCCCTACTGTATGGTCCTCTACCCTCCCTACTGTATGGTCCTCTACCCTCCCTACTGTAGGGTCCTCTACCCTCCCTACTGTATGGTCCTCTACCCTCCCTACTGTATGGTCCTCTACCCTCCCTACTGTATGGTCCTCTACCCTCCCTACTGTATGGTCCTCTACCCTCCCTACTGTATGGACCTTTACACACCCTACTGTATGGTCCTCTACCCTCCCTACTGTATGGGCCTCTACCTCCCTACTGTATGGTCCTCTACCCTCCCTACTGTATGGTCTACCCCCCCTACTGTATGGTCCTCTACCTCCCTACTGTATGGTCTACCCTCCCTACTGTATGGTCCTCTACCCTCCCTACTGTATGGTCCTCTACCCTCCCTACTGTATGGTCCTCTACCCTCCCTACTGTAGGGTCCTCTACCCTCCCTACTGTATGGTCCTCTACCCTCTCTACTGTATGGTCCTCTACCCTCCCTACTGTATGGTCCTCTACCCTCCCTACTGTATGGTCCTCTACCCTCCCTACTGTATGGTCCTCTACCCTCCCTACTGTATGGTCCTCTACCCTCCCTACTGTATGGTCCTCTACCCTCCCTACTGTATGGTCCTCTACCCCCCTACTGTATGGTCCTCTACCCTCCCTACTGTATGGTCCTCTACCCTCCCTACTGTATGGTCCTCTACCCTCCCTACTGTAGGGTCCTCTACCCTCCCTACTGTATGGTCCTCTACCCTCCCTACTGTATGGTCCTCTACCCTCCCTACTGTATGGTCCTCTACCCTCCCTACTGTATGGACCTTTACACACCCTACTGTATGGTCCTCTACCCTCCCTACTGTATGGTCCTCTACCCTCCCTACTGTATGGTCCTCTACCCTCCCTACTGTTTGGTCCTCTACCCTCCCTACTGTATGGACCTTTACACACCCTACTGTATGGTCCTCTACCCTCCCTACTATATGGTCCTCTACCCTCCCTACTGTATGGTCCTCTACCCTCCCTACTGTATGGTCCTCTACCCTCCCTACTGTATGGTCCTCTACTCTCCCTACTGTATGGTCCTCTACCCTCCCTACTGTATGGTCCTCTACCCTCCCTACTGTATGGTCCTCTACCCTCCCTACTGTATGGTCCTCTACCCTCCCTACTATATGGTCCTCTACCCTCCCTACTGTATGGTCCTCTACCCCCCTACTGTATGGTCCTCTACCTCCCTACTGTATGGGCCTCTACCTTCCTTACTGTATGGTCCTCTACCCTCCCTACTGTTTGGTCCTCTACCCTCCCTACTGTATGGTCCTCTACCCTCCCTACTGTATGGTCCTCTACCCCCCTACTGTATGGTCCTCTACCTCCCTACTGTATGGTCTACCCTCCCTACTGTATGGTCCTCTACTCTCCCTACTGTATGGTCCTCTACCCTCCCTACTGTATGGTCCTCTACCCTCCCTACTGTATGGTCCTCTACCCTCCCTACTGTATGGTCCTCTACCCACCCTACTGTATGGTCCTCTACCCTCCCTACTGTATGGTCCTCTACCCTCCATACTGTATGGTCCTCTACCCTCCCTACTGTATGGTCCTCTACCCTCCCTACTATATGGTTCTCTACCT
>NC_138293.1:90825000-90830000 GCF_965601325.2 Salmo salar | reverse complement strand
TTCTCCCATCCCTTCTCCCAGCCCTACTCCCAGCCCTTCTCCCAGCCCTACTCCCAGCCCTTCTCCCATCCCTTCTCCCATCCCTCCTCATAGCCCTTCTCCCATCCCTTCTCATAGCCCTTCTCCCATCCCTTCTCCCAGCCTTTCTCCCAGCCCTTCTCCCATCCCTTCTCATAGTCTTTCTCCCATCCCTTCTCCCATCCCTTCTCCCATCCCTTCTCATAGCCCTTCTCCCATCCCTTCTCCCAGCCCTTCTCCCATCCCTTCCCCCATCCCTTCTCCCATCCCTTCTCATAGCGCTTCTCCCATCCCTTCTCCCAGCCCTTCTCCCATCCCTTCTCCCATCCCTTCTCACAGCCCTTCTCCCATCCCTTCTCCCATCCCTTCTCCCAGACCTTCTCCCATCCCTTCTCCCATCCCTTCTCATAGCCCTTCTCTCATCCCTTCTCCTAGCCCTTCTCCCATCCCTTCTCCCATCCCTTCTCCCAGCCCTACTCCCAGCCCTTCTCCCATCCCTTCTCCCATCCCTTCTCATAGCCCTTCTCCCAGCCCTTCTCCCATCCCTTCTCCCATCACTTCTCATAGCCCTTCTCATAGCCCTTCTCCCATCCCTACTCCCATCCCTACTCCCATCCCTTCTCCCATCCCTTCTCATAGCCCTTCTCCCATCCCTTCTCCTATCCCTTCTCCCAGTCCTTCTCCCATCCCTTCTCCCATCCCTTCTCCCATCCCTTCTCATAGCCCTTCTCCCATCCCTTCTCCCAGCCCTTCTCCCATCCCTTCTCCCATTGCTTCTCCCATCCCTTCTCCCAGCTCTTCTCTCATCCCTTCTCCCATCTCTTCTCCCATCCCTACTCCCATCCCTTCTCCCATCCCTTCTCATAGCCCTTCTCCCATCCCTTCTCCCAGCCTTTCTCCCAGCCCTTCTCCCATCCCTTCTCATAGCCCTTCTCTCATCCCTTCTCCCATCCCTTCTCCCAGCCCTTCTCCCATCCCTTCTCCCATCCCTTCTCATAGCCCTTCTCCCATCCCTTCTCCCATCCCTTCTCATAGCCCTTCTCCCATCCCTTCTCCCAGCCCTTCTCCCATCACTTCTCCCAGCCCTACTCCCAGCCCTTCTCCCAGCCCTACTCCCATCCCTTCCCCCATCCCTTCTCCCATCCCTTCTCATAGCCCTTCTCCCATCCCTTCTCATAGCCCTTCTCCCATCCCTTCTCCCAGCCTTTCTCCCAGCCCTTCTCCCATCCCTTCTCATAGTCTTTCTCCCATCCCTTCTCCCATCCCTTCTCCTATCCCTTCTCATAGCCCTTCTCCCATCCCTTCTCCCATCCCTTCTCCCATCCGTTCTCATAGCCCTTCTCCCATCCCTTCTCCCAGCCCTTCTCCCAGCCCTTCCCCCATCCCTTCTCCCATCCCTTCTCCCATCCCTTCTCCCATCCCTTCTCACAGCCCTTCTCCCATCCCTTCTCCCATCCCTCTCTCATAGCCCTTCTCATAGCCCTTCTCCCATCCCTTCTCCCAGCCTTTCTCCCAGCCCTTCTCCCATCCCTTCTCATAGTCTTTCTCCCATACCTTCTCCCATCCCTTCTCCCATCCCTTCTCATAGCCCTTCTCCCATCCCTTCTCCGATCCCTTCTCATAGCCCTTCTCCCATCCCTTCTCCCAGCCCTTCTCCCAGCCCTTCCCCCATCCCTTCTCCCATCCCTTCTCATAGCCCTTCTCCCATCCCTTCTCCCAGCCCTTCTCCCATCCCTTCTCCCAGCCCTTCTCCCAGCCCTTCTCCCATCCCTTCTCCCATCACTTCTCATAGCCCTTCTCATAGCCCTTCTCCCATCCCTACTCCCATCCCTTCTCCCATCCCTTCTCATAGCCCTTCTCCCATCCCTTCTCCTATCCCTTCTCCCAGTCCTTCTCCCATCCCTTCTCCCATCCCTTCTCCCATCCCTTCTCATAGCCCTTCTCCCATCCCTTCTCCCAGCCCTTCTCCCATCCCTTCTCCCATTGCTTCTCCCATCCCTTCTCCCAGCTCTTCTCTCATCCCTTCTCCCATCTCTTCTCCCATCCCTACTCCCATCCCTTCTCCCATCCCTTCTCATAGCCCTTCTCCCATCCCTTCTCCCAGCCTTTCTCCCAGCCCTTCTCCCATCCCTTCTCATAGCCCTTCTCTCATCCCTTCTCCCATCCCTTCTCCCAGCCCTTCTCCCATCCCTTCTCCCATCCCTTCTCATAGCCCTTCTCCCATCCCTTCTCCCATCCCTTCTCATAGCCCTTCTCCCATCCCTTCTCCCAGCCCTTCTCCCATCACTTCTCCCATCCCTTCTCACAGCCCTTCTCCCATCCCTTCTCCCTGCCCTTCTCCCAGCCCTTCTCCCAGCCCTACTCCCAGCCCTTCTCCCAGCCCTACTCCCATCCCTTCTCCCATCCCTTCTCATAGCCCTTCTCCCATCCCTTCTCATAGCCCTTCTCCCATCCCTTCTCCCAGCCTTTCTCCCAGCCCTTCTCCCATCCCTTCTCATAGTCTTTCTCCCATCCCTTCTCCCATCCCTTCTCCTATCCCTTCTCATAGCCCTTCTCCCATCCCTTCTCCCATCCCTTCTCCCATCCGTTCTCATAGCCCTTCTCCCATCCCTTCTCCCAGCCCTTCTCCCAGCCCTTCCCCCATCCCTTCTCCCATCCCTTCTCCCATCCCTTCTCCCATCCCTTCTCACAGCCCTTCTCCCATCCCTTCTCCCATCCCTTCTCCCATCCCTTCTCATAGCCCTTCTCATAGCCCTTCTCCCATCCCTTCTCCCAGCCTTTCTCCCAGCCCTTCTCCCATCCCTTCTCATAGTCTTTCTCCCATACCTTCTCCCATCCCTTCTCCCATCCCTTCTCATAGCCCTTCTCCCATCCCTTCTCCGATCCCTTCTCATAGCCCTTCTCCCATCCCTTCTCCCAGCCCTTCTCCCAGCCCTTCCCCCATCCCTTCTCCCATCCCTTCTCATAGCCCTTCTCCCATCCCTTCTCCCAGCCCTTCTCCCATCCCTTCTCCCATCCCTTCTCACAGCCCTTCTCCCATCCCTTCTCCCAGACCTTCTCCCATCCCTTCTCCCATCCCTTCTCATAGCCCTTCTCTCATCCCTTCTCCTAGCCCTTCTCCCATCCCTTCTCCCATCCCTTCTCTCAGCCCTACTCCCAGCCCTTCTCCCATCCCTTCTCCCATCCCTTCTCATAGCCCATCTCCCCGCCCTTCTCCCATCCTTTCTCCCAGCCCTTCTCCCATCCCTTCTCCCATCCCTTCTCATAGCCCTTCTCATAGTCCTTCTCCCATCCCTACTCCCATCCCTTCTCCAATCCCTTCTCATAGCCCTTCTCCCATCCCTTCTCCCATCCCTTCTCCCAGTCCTTCTCCCATCCCTTCTCCCAGCCCTTCTCCCATCCCTTCTCCCAGCCCTTCTCCCATCCCTTCTCCCATCCCTTCTCCCATTGCTTCTCCCATCCCTTCTCCCAGCTCTTCTCCCATCCCTTCTCCCATCCCTTCTCCCATCTCTTCTCCCATCCCTACTCCCAGCCCTTCTCCCAGCCCTTCTCCCAGCCCTACTCCCATCCCTTCTCTCATCCCTTCTCATAGCCCTTCTCCCATCCCTTCTCCCAGCCCTTCTCCCATCCCTTCTCATAGCCCTTCTCCCATCCCTTCTCCCATCTCTTCTCCCATCCCTTCTCCCAGCCCTTCTCCCATCCCTTCTCCCATCCCTTCTCATAGCCCTTCTCCCATCTCTTCTCCCATCCCTTCTCCCAGCCCTTCTCCCATCCCTTCTCCCAGCCCTACTCCCAGCCCTTCTCCCATCCCTTCTCATAGCCCTTCTCCCATCCCTTCTCCCAGCCCTTCTCCCAGCCCTTCTGCCATCCCTTCTCCCATACCTTCTCCCATCCCTTCTCCCAGCCTTTCTCCCATCCATTCTCCCATCCCTTCTCATAGCCCTTCTCCCATCCCTACTCCCATCCCTTCTCCCATCCCTTCTCCCATCCCTTACCCCATCCCTTCTCATAGCCCTTCTCCCATCCCTTCTCCCAGCCCTTCTCCCAGCCCTTCTGCCATCCCTTCTCCCATACCTTCTCCCATCCCTTCTCCCAGCCTTTCTCCCATCCCTTCTCCCATCCCTTCTCATAGCCCTTCTCCCATCCCTTCTCCCAGCCTTTCTCCCAGCCCTTCTCCCATCCCTTCTCATAGTCTTTCTCCCATCCCTTCTCCCATCCCTTCTCCCATCCCTTCTCATAGTCCTTCTCCCATCCCTTCTCCCAGCCCTTCTCCCTTCCCTTCTCCCATCCCTTCTCATAGCCCTTCTCTCATCCCTTCTCCCATCCCTACTCCCAGCCCTACTCCCAGCCCTTCTCCCAGCCCTTCTCCCATCCCTTCTCCCATCCCCTCTCATAGCCCTACTCCCAGCCCTTCTCCCAGCCCTACTCCCAGCCCTTCTCCCATCCCTTCTCCCATCCCTTCTCATAGCCCTTCTCCCATTCCTTCTCATAGCCCTTCTCCCAGCCCTTCTCCCAGCCCTTCTCCCATCCCTTCTCCCATCCCTTCTCATAGCCCTTTTCCCATCCCTTCTCCCATCCCTTCTCATAGCCCTTCTCCCATCCCTTCTCCCAGCCCTTCTCCCATACCTTCTCCCATCCCTTCTCATAGCCCTACTCCCAGCCCTTCTCCCAGCCCCACTCCCAGCCCTTCTCCCAGCCCTACTCCCAGCCCTTCTCCCAGCCCTACTCCCAGCCCTTCTCCCATCCCTTCTCCCATCCCTTCTCCCAGCCCTACTCCCAGCCCTACTCCCAGCCCTTCTCCCATCCCTTCTCCCATCCCTCCTCATAGCCCTTCTCCCATCCCTTCTCATAGCCCTTCTCCCATCCCTTCTCCCAGCCTTTCTCCCAGCCCTTCTCCCATCCCTTCTCATAGTATTTCTCCCATCCCTTCTCCCATCCCTTCTCCCATCCCTTCTCATAGCCCTTCTCCCATCCCTTCTCCC
>NC_138293.1:90815000-90820000 GCF_965601325.2 Salmo salar | reverse complement strand
ACTCAGCTCTTCCTTCTGTTGATCCAGTCTGAGAGAGGAAGGGAGGGGTTTATTTTCTGGGCGTAGATGACAGGAGAAACGTTGGGGAGTATAATCATAAGCACACGCTGCATACTGAAGGTTACAGATACTGCCTCGTGATATTGACTGTTGACTGACTGGGAACACAATGGGTTTGTCTCCCATTTCTCCTCAGATAGAAGGCAGATGGAGGGATTCACAGCTCTGCATTGTGTCTGTTTTAGAGACATCTGTGTGGTGTGTGTAGATCTGTGTGGTGTCTGTAGATATGTGTGGTGTGTGTAGATCTGTGTGGTGTCTGTAGATATGTGTGGTGTGTGTAGATCTGTGTGGTGGGTGAAGATCTGTGTGGTGTGTGTAGATCTGTGTGGTGTGTGTAGATCTGTGTGAAGATCTGTGTGGTGTGTGTAGATCTGTGTGGTGTCTGTAGATATGTGTGGTGTGTGTAGATCTGTGTGGTGGGTGAAGATCTGTGTGGTGTGTGTAGATCTGTGTGGTGTGTGTAGATCTGTGTGAAGATCTGTGTGGTGTGTGTAGATCTGTGTGGTGTCTGTAGATATGTGTGGTGTGTGTAGATCTGTGTGGTGGGTGAAGATCTGTGTGGTGTGTGTAGATCTGTGTGGTGTGTGTAGATCTGTGTGAAGATCTGTGTGGTGTGTGTAGATCTGTGTGGTGTCTGTAGATATGTGTGGTGTGTGTAGATCTGTGTGGTGTGTGTAGATATGTGGTGTGTGTGTGTAGATATGTGTGGTGTGTGTAGATATGTGTGGTGTCTGTAGATCTGTGTGGTGTCTGTAGATCTGTGTGGTGGGTGAAGATATGTGTGGTGTCTGTAGATCTGTGTGGTGGGTGAAGATATGTGTGGTGTCTGTAGATCTGTGTGGTGTGTGTAGATATGTGTGGTGTGTGTAGATCTGTGTGGTGTCTGTAGATATGTGTGGTGTGTGTAGATCTGTGTGGTGGGTGAAGATCTGTGTGGTGTGTGTAGATCTGTGTGGTGGGTGAAGATCTGTGTGGTGTGTGTAGATCTGTGTGGTGGGTGAAAATCTGTGTGGTGTGTGTAGATCTGTGTGGTGTGTGTAGATTTGTGTGGTGTGTGTAGATATGTGTGGTGTGTGAAGATCTGTGTGGTGTCTGTAGATCTGTGTGGTGTGTGAAGATGTGTGGTGTGTGTAGATCTGTGTGGTGTGTGTAGATCTGTGTGGTGTCTGTAGATATGTGTGGTGTGTGTAGATCTGTGTGGTGTGTGTAGATCTGTGTGGTGTGTGAAGATCTCTGTGTGTGTGTGTGTGTGTGTGTGTGTGTGTGTGTGTGTGTGTGTGTGTGTGTGTGTGTGTGTGTGTGTGTGTGTGTGTGTGTGTGTGTGTGTGTGCGCGCGTGCGTGCGTGCGTGCGTGCGTGCGTGTGTGTGTGTGTGTGAGAGAGAGAGAGAGAGAGAGAGAACTTGAGTGTGTATATGTGTCTCTCCTTCCTCCCTCTCCTCTCTCCTCTCCCTCTTTCTGATCTGTGCTGACCAGTGAGCTATGGAGAGCAGGTTGATGCAGTCAGTCAATCCCACCTGCAGCCAGTCTCCCACTCAGTCAGCCTTCCACTCAGCCAGCCTTCCACTCAATCAGCCTCCCACTCAGCCAGCCTCCCACTCAGTTAGCCTCCCACTCAGTCAGCCTCCCACTCAGACAGCCTCCCACCTGCAGCCAGCCTCCCACTCAGACAGCCTTCCACTCAGTCAGCCTTCCACTCAGCCAGCCTTCCACTCAGTCAGCCTCCCCCTCAGCCAGCCTCCCACTCAGTTAGCCTCCCACTCAGTCAGCCTCCCACTCAGACAGCCTCCCACCTGCAGCCAGCCTCCCACTCAGACAGCCTTCCACTCAGTCAGCCTCCCACTCAGTCAGCCTTCCACTCAGCCAGCCTTCCACTTGCAGTCAGCCTCCTACCTGCAGCCAGCCAGCCTTCCACTCAGTCAGCCTTCCACTCAGACAGCCTTCCACTCAGTCAGCCTTCCACTCAGCCAGCCTTCCACTCAGTCAGCCTTCCACTCAGCCAGCCTCCCACTCAGTCAGCCTCCCACTCAGCCAGCCTCCCACTCAGTCAGCCATCCACTCAGCCAGCCTTCCATTCAGTCAGCCTTCTACTCAGTCAGCCTTCCACGCAGCCAGCCTTCCACTCAGTCAGCCTTCCACTCAGTCAGCCTTCCACTCAGCCAGCCTTCCACTCAGTCAGCCTCCCACCTGCAGCCAGCCTTCCACTCAGTCAGCCTTCCACTCAGTCAGCCTTCCACTCAGACAGCCTTCCACTCAGTCAGCCTTCCACTCAGCCAGCCTTCCACTCAGTCAGCCTGTTTTTACAGTACAGTACACTGTGTGTGAGAGTGTTAGTACAGTACAGTACACTGTGTGTGAGAGTGTTAGTACAGTACAGTACAGTACAGTACAGTACGCTGTGTGTGAGAGTGTTTTTACAGTACAGTACACTGTGGGTGAGAGTGTTTTTACAGTATAGTACACTGTGTGTGAGAGTGTTAGTACAGTACAGTATGCTGTGTGAGTGAGTGTTAGTACAGTACAGTACACTGTGTGTGAGAGTGTTAGTACAGTACAGTACGCTGTGTGTGAGAGTGTTAGTTCAGTACAGTACGCTGTGTGTGAGAGTGTTAGTACAGTACAGTACAGTACACTGTGTGTGAGAGTGTTAGTACAGTACAGTACAGTACACTGTGTGTGAGTGTTAGTACAGTACAGTACACTGTGTGTGAGTGTTAGTACAGTACAGTACAGTGCAGTGTGTGTGAGAGTGTTTTTACAGTACAGTACAGTACATTCTGTGTGAGAGTGTTAGTACAGTACAGTACACTGTGTGTGAGTGTTAGTACAGTACAGTACAGTGCAGTGTGTGAGAGTGTTTTTACAGTACAGTGCAGTACACTGTGTGTGAGAGTGTTAGTACAGTACAGTACAGTACAGTACACTGTGTGTGAGAGTGTTAGTACAGTACAGTACACTGTGTGTGAGAGTGTTTTTACAGTACAGTACAGTACAGTGTGTTAGTACAGTACAGTACAGTGTGTGTGAGAGTGTTAGTACAGTACAGTACAGTACAGTACACTGTGTGTGAGAGTGTTTTTACAGTACAGTACAGTACAGTGTGTTAGTACAGTACAGTACAGTGTGTTAGTACAGTACAGTACACTGTGTGTGAGAGTGTTAGTACAGTACAGTACACTGTGTGTGAAAGTGTTAGTACAGTACAGTACAGTACACTGTGTGTGAGAGTGTTTTTACAGTACAGTACAGTACAGTGTGTTAGTACAGTACAGTACACTGTGTGTGAGAGTGTTAGTACAGTACAGTACACTGTGTGTGAGAGTGTTAGTACAGTACAGTACACTGTGTGTGAGAGTGTTTTTACAGTACAGTACAGTACAGTGTGTTAGTACAGTACAGTACAGTATGTTTGTACAGTATAGTACAGTACAGTGTGTTTGTACAGTACAGTGTGTTAGTACAGTACAGTGCAGTGTGTTAGTATAGTACAGTACAGTACAGTACAGTGTGTTAGTACAGTACAGTACAGTACAGTGTGTTAGTACAGTACAGTACAGTGTGTTTGTACAGTACATTACAGTGTGTTAGTTCAACACAGTGTGTTAGTACAGTACAGTCCAGTGTGTTTGTACAGTACAGTACAGTGTGTTAGTACAGTACAGTACAGTGTGTTACTACAGTTCGGTGTGTTTGTACAGTACAGTACAGTGTGTTAGTGCAGTACAGTGTGTTAGTACAGTACAGTCCAGTGTGTTTGTACAGTACAGTACAGTGTGTTAGTACAGTACAGTACAGTACAGTGTGTTAGTACAGCACAGTGTGTTAGTACAGTACAGTGTGTTAGTACAGTACAGTCCAGTGTGTTTGTACAGTACAGTACAGTGTGTTAGTACAGTACAGTACAGTGTGTTTGTACAGTACAGTGTGTTAGTACAGTACAGTGTGTTAGTACAGTACAGTGTGTTAGTACAGTACAGTACAGTACAGTGTGTTAGTACAGTACAGTACAGTGTGTTAGTACAGTACAGTACAGTGTGTTTGTACAGTACAGTGTGTTAGTACAGTACAGTACATTGTGTTTGTACAGTACAGTGAGTTAGTACAGTACAGTGTGTTTGTACAGTACAGTACAGTGTGTTAGTACAGTACAGTGTGTTAGTACAGTACAGTACAATGTGTTAGTACAGTACAGTGTGTTAGTACAGTACAGTGTGTTTGTACAGTACAGTACAGTGTGTTAGTACAGTACAGTGTGTTAGTCCAGTACAGGGTGTTAGTACAGTACAGTACAGTACAGTGTGTTAGTACAGTACAGTGTGTTAGTACAGTACAGTACAGTGTGTTTGTACAGTACAGTATATTTGTACAGTATAGTACAGTACAGTGTGTTTGTACAGTACAGTACAGTGTGTTGGTACAGTACAGTGTGTTAGTACAGTACAGTCCAGTGTGTTTGTACAGTACAGTACAGTGTGTTAGTACAGTACAGTACAGTGTGTTAGTACAGTACAGTGTGTTAGTACAGTCCAGTGTGTTTGTACAGTACAGTACAGTACAGTGTGTTAGTACAGTACAGTACAGTGTGTTAGTACAGAACAGTGTGTTAGTACAGTCTTGTGTGTTTGTACAGTACAGTACAGTGTGTTAGTACAGTACAGTGTGTTAGTACAGTACAGTACAGTGTTTTAGTACAGTACAGTGATTTAGTCCAGTACGGTGTGTTAGTACAGTACAGTACAGTGTGTTAGTACAGTACAGTACAGTGTGTGAGTGTGTTAGTACAGTACAGTGTCTTAGTCCAGTACAGTGTGTTAGTACAGTTCAGTACAGTGTGTTAGTCCAGTACAGTGTGTTAGTACAGTACAGTGTGTTAGTCCAGTACAGGGTGTTAGTACAGTACAGTACAGTACACTGTGTTAGTACAGTACAGTGTGTTAGT
>NC_138293.1:90787500-90810000 GCF_965601325.2 Salmo salar | reverse complement strand
CCTGTCAACCAACCAGTAGGAGACATGGCCCCGTCAACCAACCAGTAGGAGACATGGTCCTGTCAACCAACCAGTAGGAGACATGGCCCTGTCAACCAACCAGTAGGAGACATGGCCCTGTCAACCAACCAGTAGGAGACATGGTCCTGTCAACCAACCAGTAGGAGACATAGTCCTGTCAACCAACCAGTAGGAGACATGGCCCTGTCAACCAACCAGTTGGAGACATGGCCCTGTCAACCAACCAGTAGGAGACATGGCCCCGTCAACCAACCAGTAGGAGACATGGTCCTATCAACCAACCAGTAGGGGACATGGCCCTGTCAACCAACCAGTAGGAGACATGGTCCTGTCAACCAACCAGTAGGAGACATGGCCCTGTCAACCAACCAGTAGGAGACATGGTCCTGTCAACCAACCAGTAGGAGACATGGCCCCGTCAACCAACCAGTAGGAGACATGGCCCTGTCAACCAACCAGTAGGAGACATGGCCCCGTCAACCAACCAGTAGGAGACATGGTCCTGTCAACCAACCAGTAGGAGACATGGCCCCGTCAACCAACCAGTAGGAGACATGGCCCCGTCAACCAACCAGTAGGAGACATGGTCCTGTCAACCAACCAGTAGGAGACATGACAGTGAAAGAGCGGGTCAATATGTCTAGACTCTGGAGTGGCAGGATGTACAGTCAGCAGGAGCCAATCAGATCACCAGGCTAGGGATGATGGGCAGTGCCCTGCTATGAATACTAGTAACCTCTGTTCAGGTTTTGACTTCCAGTCAGCTCATTTATATTGTCCACGAGGCATTTTATCTCTTGTTGAGTGACATACAGGCTCAGTATTAGTGGTGGTGGTCATGTCTGCTTACTGGGTGTTGAAAGCCTAATAATATGGTCTGACCTGGGACCAGCTAAAGGGACCTCTACAAGCTTTAGCTTCTCCCCCTCTGTCTAAATATCTATGGATTAGGGCTCTCCTCACCTCCTCTTTCTCTCTTCCTGCTGCTTGGCTTGTTATTATCCCTCTCCTTCTCTTCTCCTGGTAGCACCTCCTCCTCTATCCCTCCCTCTCTCAGGACATGTCTGTGGTCCTCTCCTCTCTCAGAACATGTCTGTGGTCCTCCCTCTCTCAGGACATGTCTGTGGTCCTCTCCTCTCTCAGAACATGTCTGTGGTCCTCCCTCTCTCAGGACATGTCTGTGGTCCTCTCCTCTCAGGACATGTCTGTGGTCCTCTCCTCTCAGGACATGTCTGTGGTCCTCCCTCTCTCAGGACATGTCTGTGGTCCTCCCTCTCTCAGGACATGTCTGTGGTCCTCCCTCTCTCAGGACATGTCTGTGGTCCTCTCCTCTCTCAGGACATGTCTGTGGTCCTCTCCTCTCTCAGGACATGTCTGTGGTCCTCTCCTCTCTCAGGACATGTCTGTGGTCCTCTCCTCTCTCAGGACATGTCTGTGGTCCTCTCCTCTCTCAGGACATGTCTGTGGTCCTCCCTCTCTCAGGACATGTCTGTGGTCCTCTCTCTCTCAGGACATGTCTGTGGTCCTCTCCTCTCTCAGGACATGTCTGTGGTCCTCCCTCTCTCAGGACATGTCTGTGGTCCTCTCCTCTCTCAGGACATGTCTGTGGTCCTCTCCTCTCTCAGGACATGTCTGTGGCCCTCTCCTCTCTCAGGACATGTCTGTGGTCCTCCCTGTCTCAGGACATGTCTGTGGTCCTCCCTCTCTCAGGACATGTCTGTGGTCCTCTCCTCTCTCAGGACATGTCTGTGGTCCTCTCCTCTCTCAGGACATGTCTGTGGTCCTCCCTGTCTCAGGACATGTCTGTGGTCCTCTCCTCTCAGGACATGTCTGTGGTCCTCTCCTCTCTCAGGACATGTCTGTGGTCCTCCCTCTCTCAGGACATGTCTGTGGTCCTCCCTCTCTCAGGACATGTCTGTGGTCCTCTCCTCTCTCAGGACATGTCTGTGGTCCTCTCCTCTCTCAGGACATGTCTGTGGTCCTCCCTCTCTCAGGACATGTCTGTGGTCCTCTCCTCTCTCAGTGTGGAGGCTGCATGGTATATATCTCTCTTTCTGGGACATGTTAATAATGCAGGAGGATTAGTTGATTAATGTGGGGGCTGGAGGCTTAGTGTGGGTGTGTGTGTTCGTGTGTGTTTGTGTGTGTTCGTGTGTTCGTGTGTGTTTGTGTGTGTGTGTGTGTGTGTGTGTGTGTGTGTGTAGGGTGGGTTGGGAGTGTAGAGGCCTTGACAGGAGAGTGGTTGGGAGAACTGGCTGGCTGGCTGGCTGGCTGGCTGACTGGCTGGGCTCATAATCAGCCCCCACCTTTGGCTCGTGGTGCCGCCAGGGGCTGTCCTTAGAGACGTGGGTGAGAGGAGGGAAAGTGGTGGGAGAGGGGAAGGGGATGGAGGAGGGTGGAGGAGGGGTGGTGGTACTGTACAGGGCTGTTCCATTACCCCACCTCTATCTAAATGTATTAGTGTGGTTTCTAGTATTAGGCTGAAACAGCAGTACATCTCAGACTGGTCTCATAGATCAGACGTAACATAGTAAATGTGAATTCATGTTACCTAAACCTTCCCCTAACTCTAACCCTAACCTTAACCCCTTACCCTAACCCCTAGAGCTAGCTAACGTTAGCAATAGCCACCTAGGTTTTTCAAATTCGTCCTACGTACGAATTGTAATTCATAACATATTGTTTGATTTGTAATTGTTAACATATCATGAATTGTAGATGCTAACACATCATACTAAATGGATGATGGACATCCACAAATGAATACATACCATACAAATTGTAAGATATCATACTAAAGTGTCTCAGATGTACATACAGAATGATACGAAATGCTCTGAGACCTCATTGTGCATCCGTGTAGTTTTGTTGTAGGATAGTCATTGTGTTAGAGTACAGGGAGAAAAGGCAGGTCTGGTCTCTGTTATGTCTGTACTGTGTCAGTAGGTCTGGTCTCTGTTATGTCTGTACTGTGTCAGTGGGTCTGGTCTCTGTTATGTCTGTACTGTGTCAGTAGGTCTGGTCTCTGTTATGTCTGTACTGTGTCAGTAGGTCTGGTCTCTGTTATGTCTGTACTGTGTCAGTGGGTCTGGTCTCTGTTATGTCTGTACTGTGTCAGTAGGTCTGGTCTCTGTTATGTCTGTACTGTGTCAGTAGGTCTGGTCTCTGTTATGTCTGTACTGTGTCAGTAGGTCTGGTCTCTGTTATGTCTGTACTGTGTCAGTAGGTCTGGTCTCTGTTATGTCTGTACTGTGTCAGTAGGTCTGGTCTCTGTCTCACACACACACACACACACACACACACACACACACACACACACACACACACACACACACACACACACACACACACACACACACACACACACACACACACACACACACACACACACACACAGCGGGTTGGGGTTTTGTGTGGTGTTGGAGCCAGAGGTGGCCAGGTTGGGGCTGTGGTCTGATTGAGCAGTGTGAGATAAGCTCAGGGATTGTGGGGGATTTCCACCTGTCTGGAGCTGTGGTCTACAGGGGACAGGAGAGGCATGCAGAGTGTAGGAGGTGGAGAAAGCAGTAGTCCTGCTGCCATAGGCTGTTCCCTGCAGGGCTCCCCAGCACAGATGCCTTGTAGTCCTTCTCTCTGAGCTCTAAAACCTGTCTGCTTAATGATTAGAGCTGAGCCATTAGTGCTTTCTGAGGTCGGTTTGGGTTTGATTCGATTATTACAAAAGAATCAGTGTTTGTGATTATTTTGGTTGAATGCTGTAACAGCACAGAATCAAACAATGAGCAGAAGTCCTATGATGGGGTGACTGCCCATTGCTGCTTATCACTTATTAACTATTTATTCACAGGACTTTAATCAAATATTTCAGTTGTTGTGTATATTACATGTGTTTTATGTGATATTTAGTCGTTTAAAACTACAACATCACACAGTTCAGCCTGGGTCTGGTTGATCTGTAGAGAAACAAGAGAAAACCCAACTAAATGGAATTCAAATCACTGAACCAATGTGGGTCAATTACTTGTTTAAAAACCGTTATTTTGGTTAATCGCTCAGGTCTATTGATGATTAAGATTCCTCACCGTTGTTCCCAAGGAAATATCCATTCATGTTTAAAGACATGGGATCACCGTGACCCACACCCACACACACACACACACACACACACACACACACACACACACACACACACACACACACACACACACACACACACACACACACACACACACACTGTACTGTCTCTGACATGGTCATCACACACACACACACACACACACACACACACACACACACACACACACACACACACACACACACACACACACACACGCACACACGCACACACACACACACACACACACACACACACACACACACACACTGTACTGTCTCTGACATGGTCATCACACACACACACACACACACACACACACACACACACACACACACACACACACACACACACACACACACACACACACACACTGTACTGTCTCTGACATGGTCATCACACACACACACACACTGTACTGTTTCTGACATGGTCATCACACACACACACACACACACACACACACACACACACACACACACACACACACACACACACACACACACACACAACCACACACACACACAACCACACACACACACACACACACACACACACACACACACACTGTACTCTCTCTTAAGTGCTCATCCAAGGAAACCTCATGCATATGCATGGCAGCCAGTGACTTTGGGTAAAGAGATGAACAGGGAGAGAGAGGGAGAGAGAGAGAGAGAGAGAGAGAGAGAGAAAGTGTGAGAGAGAGAGAGGGAGAGAGAGAGAGTAAGTGAGAGAGAGAGAGACAGAGAGAGAGAGTAAGTGTGAGAGAGAGAGAGAGACAGAGAGAGTAATTGTGTGTGAGAGAGAGAGAGAGAGAGTAAGTGAGAGAGAGAGAGAGAGTAAGTGAGAGGGAGGGAGGGAGGGAGGGAGGGAGGGAGGGAGGGAGGGAGGGAGGGAGGGAGGGAGGGAGGGAGGGAGGGAGGGAGGGAGAGACATTGCAGAGGTCTGTTTCTCAAGTGTGCCGGCAGCACCATAATGGGAATACAAGTGAAGCAGTGGTTAATCAGTGTGTTTTCTCTGGCTTGGCCCTGTAATGTATAATAGTCAATCAGCCCAGTCACACAGGGGTTGCTGAGAATGATCAGTTACTCATCGTTGTCTTGTTAAACCCACAGTCTGCCAAGCCAGGGACTGATTGCTCTGCTGGTGCCATTATTACAGAGCAGAATAAAGCCAACCCAAAGCAATGTGTCTTATAGAGGGAGGAGAGAGGAGGAGAGAGAGGAGAGGAGGAGAGAGAGTGGAGAGGGGGAGAGGAGGAGAGAGAGTGGAGAGGGGGAGAGGAGGAGAGAGAGTGGAGAGGAGGAGAGAGAGTGGAGAGGAGGCGACAGGGAGAGGAGGAGAGAGTGGAGAGGAGGAGACAGGGAGAGGAGGAGAGAGTGGAGAGGAGGAGACAGGGAGAGGAGGAGAGAGTGGAGAGGAGGAGACAGGGAGAGGAGGAGAGAGAGGAGAGGAGGAGACAGGGAGAGGAGGAGAGAGAGGAGAGGAGGAGACAAGGAGAGGAGGAGAGAGAGGAGTGAGAGGAGATGAGGAGACAAGGAGAGGAGGAGAGAGTGGAGAGGAGGAGACAGGGAGAGGAGAGAGAGGAGTGATTGGAGAGGAGGAGACAAGGAGAGGAGGAGAGAGTGGAGAGGAGGAGACAGGTAGAGGAGGAGAAAGGAGAGAAAGGAGAGAGAGGAGAGGCTGGGGACATGGTGTAGTAGACGTTATGAGGTGTAGAGTAGAGGAGAAGAGAGGGTCATTTTGAGAAAGCAGTGCGGGGCTGGAGAGAGGAAGAGTTAAGCTGAGTGGGTGGGACAATGAAAAAGGAGCCTGAAAGAGAGGGAGTGATAGAGAAATAGAGAGGGGGAGAGAAAGCAGGAGATCGCTATAGAGAAAGAGAGAGAGGGAGAGAGGGACATGGAGCAGAGCAATAAGAGAGATTGAGGTCATGAGACAATGGAGGGAGGGAGAGAAATTGAGAAAGGGACACTGGGGAAAAGAGTGAGAGATAGAGATCGGGAGAGGGAGAAAGATAGAGGGAGAGAGCCTGAGAAAGTGTGTACTCAGCTGTGAGATGAGACCTGTCTCCCCATGGGGAGAGAGGGATGGTGAGAGGGGAGGAGGAATCCAATGTCGGTTGGCCTGCTCTGAGGGGGAGCGGAGCACACACACACACACACACACACACACACACACACACACACACACACACACACACACACACACACACACACACACGCACGCATACACAAACACGCACACACAAACACACACACACTCCTCAGGGAGCTGATCTGTCAGACATAGCGAGTCTACCACAGAGTGGTGAAGCCTACAGGTCTGCTGATCCCTGGTCCACATGCTGTGGGACGGACAGATTGCCAATGTCAGGCACCATGACGTCAGCTAGTAGGAAAATGGATAATGGTGTATTACAGTATTCTCTATCCACTATCAATGTATTTGTGCTTTTTAGTAGCGTTGATGGTCGAATGCACATCCCTTATGATGTTGGGCCTTAAAGGTAGCAGAAATTAAGGTAATGGTAATGAAGGTAGTAGTAATGAGGTAGTAGTAATGTAGTAATGAAGGTAGTAGTAGTAGTAATGTAGTAATGAAGATAGTGGTAATGAAGGTATTAGTAATGAAGGTAGTAGTAATGAAGGTAGTAGTAATAAAGGTAATGGTAATGAAGGTAGTAGTAGTAATGTAGTAATGAAAGTAGTAGTAATGAAGTTAATGGTAATGAAGGTAGTAGTAATGAAGGTATTAGTAATGAAGGTAATAGTAATGAAGGTAGTAGTAGTAGTAGTAATGTAGTAATGAAGGTAGTGGTAATGAAGGTATTAGTAATGAAGGTATTAGTAATGAAGGTATTAGTAATGAAGGTAGTAATGAAGGTAGTAGTAATGAAGGTAGTAGTAGTAGTAGTAATGTAGTAATGAAGGTGTTAGTAATGAAGGTATTAGTAATGAAGGTAGTAATGAAGGTAGAAGTAATGAAGGTAATGGTAATGAAGGTAGTAGTAGTAATGTAGTAATGAAGGTAGTAGTAATGAAGGTAGTAGTAATGAAGGTAGTAATGAAGGTAATAGTAGTAGTAATGTAGTAATGAATGTAGTGGTAATGAAGGTAGTAGTAGTAGTAGTAATGTAGTAATGAAGGTATTAGTAATGAAGGTATTAGTAATGAAGGAGGTAATGAAGGTAGTAGTAATGAAGGTAATGGTAATGAAGGTAGTAGTAATGAAGGTATTAGTAATGAAGGTAGTAATGAAGGTAATAGTAATGAAGGTAGTAGTAGTAGTAGTAATGTAGTAATGAAGGTAGTGGTAATGAAGTGGTTAGTAATGAAGGTATTAGTAATGAAGGTAGTAATGAAGGTAATAGTAATGAAGGTAGTAGTAGTAGTAGTAGTAGTAATGTAGTAATAAAGGTAGTGGTAATGAAGTGGTTAGTAATGAAGGTATTAGTAATGAAGGTAGTAATGAAGGTAGTAGTAATGAAGGTGGTAATGAAGGTAGTAGTAATGAAAGTAGTAATGAAGGTAGTGGTAATGAAGTTATTAGTAATGAAGGTAGAAATGAAGGTAGTGGTAATGAAGGTAGTAGTAATGAAGGCAGTAGTAATGAAGGTAGTGGTAATGAAGGTATTAGTAATGAAGGTAATAATGAAGGTAGTAGTACTGAAGGTGGTAATGAAGGTTGTAGTAATGAAGGTAGTAATGAAGGTAGTGTTAATGAAGTTATTAGTAATGAAGGTAGAAATGAAGGTAGTGGGAATGAAGGTAGTAGTAATGAAGACAATAGTAATGAAGGTATTAGTAATGAAGGTAGTGGTAATGAAGGAATTAGTAATGAAGGTAGTAATGAAGGTAGTAATGAAGGTAGTGGTAATGAAGGTATTAGTAATGAAGGTAGTAGTAATGAAGGTAGTAATGAAGATAGTAATGAAGGTAGTAGTAATGAAGGTTTTAGTAATGAAGGTAGTGGTAATGAAGGTATTAGTAATGAAGGTAGTAGTAATGAAGGTAGTAGTAATGAAGGTATTAGTAATGAAGGTAGTAATGAAGGTAGTGGTAATGAAGGTAGTAGTAATGAAGGTAGTAATGAAGGTAGTGGTAATGAAGGTATTAGTAATGAAGGCAGTAGTAATGAAGGTAGTAATGAAGGTATTAGTAATGAAGGTAGTAATGAAGGTAGTGGAAATGAAGGTATTAGTAATGAAGGTAGTAATGAAGGTAGTGGTAATGAATGTATTAGTAATGAAGGTAGTAGTAGTAGTCGTAGTAATGAAGGTATTAGTAATGAAGGTAGTAATGAAGGTAGTAGTAATGAAGGTAGTAGTAGTGGTATTAATGAAGGTATTAGTAATGAAGGTAGTAATGAAGGTAGTAGTAGTAGTAGTAATGTAGTAATGAAGGTGGCAGTAATGAAGGTATTAGTAATGAAGATAGTAGTAATGAAGGTAGTAGTAATGAAGGTAACAGTAATGAAGGTAGTAGTAGTAGTAGTAATGTAGTAATGAAGGTAGTAGTAATGAAGGTATTAGTAATGAAGGTAGTAGTAATGAAGGTAGTAGTAATGAAGGTAATAGTAATGAAGGTAGTAGTAGTAGTTGTAATGTAGTAATGAAGGTAGTAGTAATGAAGGTAGTAGTAGTAGTAGTAATGTGGTAATGAAGGTAGTGGTAGTATTAGTAATGAAGGTAGTAGTAATGAACACTGAACTGCTCTAACACAGACCTTTATGATGTTGGTTTGCAACGTTTGGATCCCTGAAAGGATCTTGTCAGGTTATATGTGCTTTGCCATCAGTAATAAAAGACACTGTCCACACTATTCAGTGATGTTCAGGTACAGCATACAGCTAGTGTAGTCATGAAACATACATAGATACCTACACTTCGTTGAATCAATGCTCACTCCGTTGAATCAATGCTCCCATTGTTTTATGAAGTGAAAATCTTTGCCCGGAAGGTCTTTGCCAGTAGGCAAAAATTATTTTATACTTTGCCATAACCATAACTCTAACCGAAGTCTCACATTGCCTCACATTTAAGGGCTGTTCAATCGCCTATTCATTGGAATATCAGAATTAATGTGAGACATGCCCGGAAATCAAGGTACTTCTAGCCATAACCTCTTCACTCCCTCTCCTTTCTCTCATTGTGCTTATTCTCTGTGTGGCTATAGGCAGTGGTCTGATGGGGAACTCCTCTGCCTCCTTCATGGGTACGTTCCTGGCCAGCAGTCTGGGCTCGTCCTCCCACCCCTCTCACCCCTCCCGGCCCCCCTCCTCACCCTCTTCACCCGGATCCTTCCGTGGTGGGCCCCACTCCAGCGCCTCTCAGATCTGGTTCCCTCACTCACACGAAGGTAAGAGAGAAACCCCACAGGAAAAACTATGGAATGAGTGACACCTGACCACCAATTTAGCATGATGTAATCTGTTATATTTAGCTAGCAGTCTTCTCAACGTGACGGAGGCCTTTAAGGATCGACAGCCACATAACATATCTTCATGATACACACATCCAGGGGTTTTAGGTGGTTTCATTTTTAGATCAAAGACTATCTTCAGGTAAATGTGAAGATGACTCAGCACTCTGTACTCTATGCTGCCATCATTATTAATTGATTTGTAAGAGAATCCCCTACTGCTAGTTCTCTCCCAGTCTATGAAGCCTCAGGGCTCTATCTTGGGCTGGCGTTGGTGTCAAACGCACGTTCATTGGCAGTTTCCACCTGTTAAAGCCAGAGCTCTGCTATTTTCAAACTGTTGTGCAAGGGTTGGTAATTGACCTGTCTTTTATCAGCTCTTTGTGCTCAGGTGGGAGGGGTGGAAATATTGTCGGTGTGTCCTTAAAAAGGGGATGCAAAGGGATAATTTCAGGCAGCTCTCTTTTTGGGCCTCATCAATAATTTATTGAATCTTGCTTGTTGACAACGTTTGGCATGTCCATGCTCAGCCATAATGCAATTTCCAGTAGGCCTAGCCCCTATAAAAGACCGTAAATACACAACTTGAAGCAACCACATATTTAGCCATGGAGCACATTCTGATTGGCCAGTGAGGGGCCAAGCCTCGACACACCTACAACTTATTTATTCATCAGAACCCAGCCCTTTGGCGCCAGCGCCAGCACTGCGCCCATCTTTCTTGGTTGTGAAAACAGGAACAATATTTCTGCGACTCCCCTGAACCTATAGCGCTACCGCTAGCACTTCCAGTTCCCACTGTGTTGGGTTTGTTCAGATAGAGCCCTCTATAGCGCTACCGCTAGCACTTCCAGTTCCCACTGTGTTGGGTTTGTTCAGATAGAGCCCTCTATAGCGCTACCGCTAGCACTTCCAGTTCCCACTGTGTTGGGTTTGTTCAGATAGAGCCCTCTATAGCGCTACCGCTAGCACTTCCAGTTCCCACTGTGTTGGGTTTGTTCAGATAGAGCCCTCTATAGCGCTACCGCTAGCACTTCCAGTTCCCACTGTGTTGGGTTTGTTCAGATAGAGCCCTCTATACGCTACCGCTAGCACTTCCAGTTCCCACTGTGTTGGGTTTGTTCAGATAGAGCCCTCTATAGCGCTACCGCTAGCACTTCCAGTTCCCACTGTGTTGGGTTTGTTCAGATAGAGCCCTCTATAGCGCTACCGCTAGCACTTCCAGTTCCCACTGTGTTGGGTTTGTTCAGATAGAGCCCTCTATAGCGCTACCGCTAGCACTTCCAGTTCCCACTGTGTTGGGTTTGTTCAGATAGAGCCCTCTATAGCGCTACCGCTAGCACTTCCAGTTCCCACTGTGTTGGGTTTGTTCAGATAGAGCCCTCAATGTCAACGTCTCCTGGGTCCTGTTCATTAGGCACCAAACGGAACGAAACAGGGAGGTATTACCTAACCTGAACTAATACAATAAGAAACGCCCATTTTCATGTTCTGCTGCAAACCGCTTTCAAACGTTTTCCATTGTGTGCCCGAATGAACACAACTCAGGTCCTGGTTCTCAGCAGTACGGTCAAATAACACAATTCTATTATAGAATGTTGTGTGTGATGGATTTGCACGTGCAAGCCAAGCGCCACCACTACTATCAGTAGCATTGTCAAGGCTGTACAAAAAGTCTGCAAACAAGCACACACCAGCCACGAACGATGTGTTTACAATACCGTCTTGGTAATAAGGCATTATTTGTTCGACCGCAACTTCTTTGGTATTTAGCTAGCACCAGGACAACTTGTCATTTTGCTGTGTTTTTGGGGAAGAACATAGTTTGCATCAAATCCATCAGCTAGCTAACTTTTTTACAACCAGTACTGTCCAGAGCTTGGGGAAGGGCAGCACTGTCCAGAGCTTGGGGAAGGGCAGCACTGTCCAGAGCTTGGGGAAGGGCAGCACTGTCCAGAGCTTGGGGAAGGGCAGCACTGTCCAGAGCTTGGGGAAGGGCAGCACTGTCCAGAGCTTGGGGAAGGGCAGCACTGTCCAGAGCTTGGGGAAGGGCAGCACTGTCCAGAGCTTGGGGAAGGGCAGCACTGTCCAGAGCTTGGGGAAGGGCAGGTGCGCGAGACAACTTTACCAGCATCATAGCGATACGTATTGATTAATCGTTGTGACATATGGAATACGAGTGATAGTGTAATCAATGTGTAATAACTATGTAAAAAATGTATGAACTTGTTAAATTATTATGTGACGTGCAGTCATATTCAGGTCCTGATTGGTCAACAAGCTTATTTGACACATCAACTAGTGTTATTTGACGTGTATCTTTTTGGACATGTAAAGACCCAAACGGCGTTCCATAGTACGGCGCTGGAGCTGAACAGCCTGTAATCTTACTCTGACAGCAGGTATTCTCAGCCTGTGTTGAGTTTCCAGTGGAGGACAGGCGGCTCGTAATCCTTAAGAAATTAGCCCGGCTCCCACCCTTTTATCTGGGCTCTGAAATAGGCCTCTGCCCCTCCCCAGGAGCATGTTTGGGGTGAAGCACCATGCAGTGTTTTTTTGGATGGAGTGACGGGTCAATAGTTCAGCCAAAAAATGTTGCGGTATTCAAATTCACGTCAGCAAGAATGTCACTCAGCCCACTGAACAACACACACGCACGCCAGTAAAGAGGTTGCACAGACTGCAGGGTTGGGCTGTTCAGCTGTTGTGTCTTTGGTGGTTGTGGTGGTTCCCACCCTACCCAGGCTCTGACTGCTTCACCCGACCCGCCTAAACACAGCAGACTCAGGGTATGCCAAGCCCCAGGCATAGCCTCCTTGTTTAAAGGAATAGTTAAAGCAAAATAAAACATTAGTTAGATGGTTCCTGGTGTTCAGACTACTTCCAGAATTAGATAGCATCTAACTAATGTTGTTATTAAAGTGAACAACCCCTTTAAGAAGGATCTAACTACCCATTGGGCACAGACATCAATTCAATGTCTATTCCACGTTGGTTCAACGTAATAACATTAAAAGGACATGGAAACAACGTTGATTCAACCAGTGTGCCAAGTGGATAATGTTGTCATTAAGGTGAACGGCCCCTTTAAGAAGGAACATTCTAACTAATGTTGTCATTAAGTTGAACTACCCCTTTAAGAAGGAACATTCTATCTAATGTTGTCATTAAGATGAACTACCCCTTTAAGAAGGAACATTCTATCTAATGTTGTCATTAAGGTGAACTACCCTTTTAAAAAGGAACTTTCTAACTAATGTTGTCATTAAGGTGAACTTCCCCTTTAAGAAGGAACATTCCAACTAATTTTGTCATTAAGATGAACTACCCCTTTAAGACTAGGCCAGCTGTTGTGTCTTGGCCAGGGCAAGCCAGCGGGGAATGTGCTGCAGGATCTACATTGTGTTTGTGGTCACTGATAATCACTGCTCTGGTCGTATGATGTGTAGCTGGGCCTGATGTTGTTTGATGCAGCTGTGATTCTGTTTGTTGTTAATGGACACTCTGTTTGGGGATGGGCGGCCCTTAGATGTTGCGGCCACAGAGAGTCATGCACTTATTCACTTCCCGCCATGGATTTATGGGATTTAAAGGGGCAATCAGCAGGTGCTACATCCATTTTGTGACTTATAATAAATTAATGATTTATACCCATTGATTCTTTAAGAATATATCTTATAAATGCCTCATGATCTCAGTTTAACTGTTTTACCCCATCAGAAACCCAAACTATAAGCTTGTTTTACTCTAATGTTTGTAAACAAAGAAAATGTAAACAAACATTGTATAGCCTCAAAACATGGTTAAACTATACGTTTGATATAACTGAAGGTCAACCCTTGCATCCGTAGTTCTGTCTATGAATATGAGAGTGGTTAAATGTCTCCAGCCCTATCCCTCAGCTTTTTACCAAACCAGGTGGGGAGTCCGCTTTGTTGTTGATTCTACTGCTGATTGCTGCTTTAGGGATTGGTGTAAGAAACATGGTGGAAACTCACTCTAGCTCATGCTTAGACCAATCCATGTTTAAGGTATTCACATGGGAGGCAGGCAACATGGTGTTAGTGAATGGAGTTACAGCCATCTCTCTGAAACAACATGGTGTTAGTGAACGGAGTTACAGCCATCTCTCTGAAACAACATGGTGTTAGTGAACGGAGTTACAGCCATCTCTCTGAAACAACATGGTGTTAGTGAACGGAGTTACAGCCATCTCTCTGAAACAACATGGTGTTAGTGAACGGAGTTACAGCCATCTCTCTGAAACAACATGGTGTTAGTGAACGGAGTTACAGCCATCTCTCTGAAACAACATGGTGTTAGTGAACGGAGTTACAGCCATCTCTCTGAAACAACATGGTGTTAGTGGATTGAGTTACAGCCATCTCTCTGAAACAACATTGTTAGTGAACGGAGTTACAGCCATCTCTCTGAAACAACATGGTGTTGGTGAATGGAGTTACAGCCATCTCTCTGAAACAACATGGTGTTAGTGGACGGAGTTACAGCCATCTCTCTGAAACAACATGGTGTTAGTGGACGGAGTTACAGCCATCTCTCTGAAACAACATGGTGTTAGTGGACGGAGTTACAGCCATCTCTCTGAAACAATATGGTGTTAGTGGACGGAGTTACAGCCATCTCTCTGAAACAACATGGTGTTGGTGAATGGAGTTACAGCCATCTCTCTGAAACAACATGGTGTTGGTGAATGGAGTTACAGCCATCTCTCTGAAACAACATGGTGTTAGTGGACGGAGTTACAGCCATCTCTCTGAAACAACATGGTGTTAGTGGACGGAGTTACAGCCATCTCTCTGAAACAACATGGTGTTAGTGGACGGAGTTACAGCCATCTCTCTGAAACATCATGGTGTTAGTGAATGGAGTTACAGCCATCTCTCTGAAACAACATGGTGTTAGTGGACGGAGTTACAGCCATCTCTCTGAAACAACATGGTGTTAGTGAATGGAGTTACAGCCATCTCTCTGAAACAACATGGTGTTAGTGAATGGAGTTACAGCCATCTCTCTGAAACAACATGGTGTTAGTGAATGGAGTTACAGCCATCTCTCTGAAACAACATGGTGTTAGTGGACGGAGTTACAGCCATCTCTCTGAAACAACATGGTGTTAGTGGATTGAGTTACAGCCATCTCTCTGAAACAACATGGTGTTAGTGAATGGAGTTACAGCCATCTCTCTGAAACAACATGGTGTTAGTGGACGGAGTTACAGTCATCTCTCTGAAACAACATGGTGTAAGTGGATTGAGTTACAACCATCTCTCTGAAACAACATGGTGATAGTGGATTGAGTTACAGCCATCTCTCTGAAACAACATGGTGTTAGTGGATTGAGTTACAGCCATCTCTCTTGTTAATGTTGCGACAGTTCGTTTCTGGTAACAGAACAAAATAGTCAGCACATAGTAACTTCTGATTTAGCTGTACTTTAATTAATGCAAACACGTGCGTGGTATATGTGTGGTTCGTATATATACGGTCTCGCTGTTTTACCTCGCAGGGCAAAACAGAGAAGAGAGCGACACATCCTATTGTTCTCTCTTTTATACTGAGAGATATTTCCCGCTCAATGCTGGCCTGTCAGAGGGAGGAGGAGCGTGGTTTAAACTTGCTCCTCCTAACGTCGGCATGCAGGCTGGTCCCAGCGTCGTGACGCACTTCCTGTTGCCGGTTGTAGTTCTTCTTGTCTTCAACAGTTGATTTACTCGTAGTTTATGTACTTAGCCTGTTAGGGCTAGGGGGCAGTATTGACACGGCTGGATAAAAAACATACCCGATTTAATCTGGATACCACTCCTACCCAGTAACTAGAATATGCATATACTTATTACATATGGATAGAAAACACCCTAAAGTTTCTAAAACTGCTTGAATGGTGTCTGTGAGTATAACAGAACTCAAATGGCAGGTCAAAACCTGAGAGATTCCTTTACAGGAAGTGGCCTGTCTGACCATTTCTTGAACTTCTTTTCCATCTCTATCTTTTACTAAGGATCTCTGCTCTAACGTGACACTTCCTACGTCGTCCATAGGCGCTCAGAGCCCGGGAAAAAACTGAATGTCGTCATTCCAGCCCCAGGCTGAAACACATTATCGCCTTTCTCAAGTGGCTGATCAAGGGACTCTGGGCTTATGCGCATGACCCGACCGCCCCCGCCTTTGTGATTTTTTCCTCTGTTTGCCGAAAAGGAGATTCCCTGTCGGAATATTATCGCTTTTCTACGAGAAAAATTGCGTAAAAATTGATTTTAAACAGCGGTTGACATGCTTCAAAGTACGGTAATGGAATATTTAGAATTTTATTGTCACGAATTGCGCCATGCGCGCGACACTTCTTTACCATTTCGGATAGTGTCTGGAACGCACGAACAAAACGCCGCTATTCGGATATAACGATGGATTATTTTGGACCAAACCAACATTTGTTATTGAAGTAGCAGTCCTGGGTGTGCATTCTGACGAAGACAACAAAAGGTAATCAAACTTTTATAATAGTAAATATGATTATGGTGAGTGCTAAACTTGCCGGGTGTCTAAATAGCGAGCCCGTGATGCCTGGGCTATGTACTTAGAATATTGCAAAATGTGCTTACACCAAAAAGCTATTTTAAAATCGGACATATCGAGTGCATAGAGGAGGTCTGTATCTATAATTCTTAAAATAATTGTTATGCTTTTTGTGAACGTTTATCGTGAGTAATTTAGTAAAATGTTAGCGAATTCCCCGGAAGTTTGCGGGGGGTATGCTAGTTCTGAACGTCACATGCTAATGTAAAAAGCTGGTTTTTGATATAAATATGAACTTGATTGAACAAAACATGTATGTATTGTATAACATAATGTCCTAGGGTTGTCATCTGATGAAGATCATCAAAGGTGAGGGCTGCATTTAGCTGTCTTCTGGGTTTTGGTGACATTATATGCTGGCTTGAAAAATGGGTGTCTGATTATTTCTGGCTTGGTACTCTGCTGACATAATCTAATCTTTTGCTTTCGTTGTAAAGCCTTTTTGAAATCGGACAGTGTGGTTAGATTAACGAGAGTCTTGTCTTTAAATAGCTGTAAAATAGTCATATGTTTGAGAAATTGAAGTAATAGGATTTTTAAGGTTTTGAAAATCGCGCCACAGGCTGCAAGTGGCTGTTACGTAGGTGGGACGCAAGCGTCCCACCTAGCCCATAGAGGTTAACATAGCTTCCCCAGTATATTATATAAGTTATGCATACAAATAGCCAGTTCAACCCTAACACTCTGAAACAACATGGTGTTAGTGGACGGAGTTACAGCCATCTCTCTGAAACAACATGGTGTTAGTGGACGGAGTTACAGCCATCTCTCTGAAACAACATGGTGTTAGTGGACGGAGTTACAGCCATCTCTCTGAAACAACATGGTGTTAGTGGACGGAGTTACAGCCATCTCTCTGAAACAACATGGTGTTAGTGGACGGAGTTACAGCCATCTCTCTGAAACAACATGGTGTTAGTGGACGGAGTTACAGCCATCTCTCTGAAACAACATGGTGTTAGTGGACGGAGTTACAGCCATCTCTCTGAAACAACATGGTGTTAGTGGACGGAGTTACAGCCATCTCTCTGAAACAACATGGTGTTAGTGGACGGTGTTACAGCCATCTCTCTGAAACAACATGGTGTTAGTGGACGGAGTTACAGCCATCTCTCTGAAACAACATGGTGTTAGTGGACGGAGTTACAGCCATCTCTCTGAAACAACATGGTGTTAGTGGACGGAGTTACAGCCATCTCTCTGAAACAACATGGTGTTAGTGGACGGAGTTACAGCCATCTCTCTGAAACAACATGGTGTTAGTGGACGGAGTTACAGAAATCTCTCTGAAACAACATGGAGGTACAGATGACAGGGAGAATGAGAGAACGATGGAACCAGAGAGATGAGCAGTTACAGGTCATAGTGAATCTTCTAGTTCCTTCCACCCACAAAACACAAGTTAACATACGAAAATGTATGTTTCGTTTTCACCTTTTAGCAACGGGTATCAAAGCCACGGGGAGATTTGTGCTGGAAAACAGAATAATATTAATAAGTCGGACGATGATAATGCCAAGCCTAATAAAAGTAATGGAGGTGGTAATGACTAGGATTATTACTCAGTTTGCAGTGGAGGCCATTACCCAGACTGCAGTTTAATTGTACATAATGCATTAAGATCCTGATTGAATCCAGACTGTTCATCAGCCACATTCAGCTGCTCTGGCTTCAACATAATTGCATGTTGTCTTTTTACTGTTTTGCATTAAAAGCAACTCATCAAAATGATGAGCGGGAACAATTACCCAGGCTCCTCGCCTTCTCTCTACGGGTGTCGGCCTGTCGGCTGTATCCCACCAGCAGCAGCACAGAGCATACTGTGTGTGTGTGTGTTCGTGCAAGAGATTGTGTGTGTATGTGTGAGCTGGTATTTGTTCTAAGATTCTCTTGTCTCTCAAGCTACATTTCTTTGGCGCGCGGTCTCTTTGTCTCTCATGTTGCTGTGATTCTGACACATTTTCATATGGAGCTGGTCTGTTGTTCATTTCATGGGAACCATATGGAGATGGTCTGGAGAGGAGGGCTGTTCGTTGGCACACAGAGGTGGAGTAGGGGAGGAGCTGTTGTTGGGATCTGGGTGTAAAGATATATATATAAATATACACTATATATACAAAAGTATGTCTACACCCCTTCAAAAAAGTGGATTTGGCTATTTCAGCCACACCCGTTGCTGACAGGCGTATAAACGTGAGCACACCGCCATGCAATCTCCATAGACAAACATTGGCAACAGAATGGCCTTACTGAAGAGCTCAGTAACTCTCAACATGGCACCGTTATAGGATGCCACCTTTCCAACAAGTCAGTTCATCAAATTTCTGCCCAGCTAGAGCTGCCCCGGTGAACTGTATGTGCTGTTATTGTGAAGTGGAAGCGTCTAGGAACAACAACGGCTCAATCGAGAAGTGGTAAGCCACATAAGCTCACAGAACAAGACCGCCGAGTACTGAAGCGTGTAGCGCGTAAAAATCGTCTGTCCTCGGTTGCAACTCTCACTACCTAGTTCCAAGCTGCCCCTGGAAGCAACATCAGCACAATAACTGTTGTTGGGAGCTTCATGAAATGGGTTTCCATGGCAGAGCAGCCGCACACAAGTCTAAGATCATCATGCGCAATGCCAAGCGTCGGATGGAGTGGTGTAAAGCTCGCCGTCATTGGACTCTGGAGCAGTGGAAACGTGATCTCTGGAGTGATGATTAACGCTTTACTATCTGGCAGTAATCTGGGTTTGGTGGATGACAGGAGAACGTTACCTGACCCAATGCATTGTACCAACTGTAAAGTTTGATGGAGGATGAATAATGGTCTGGGGCTGTTATTCAAGACCCCTTGACTTTTTCCACATTTAATTACGTTACAGCCTTATTCTGAAATTGATAAAATGAATGTTTTTCATCATCAATCTATACACAATACCCCATAATGACAAAGCAAAAATAGGTATTTAGAATTTTTTTGCAAATGTATGAAAAATAAAAGCAGAAATACCTTCATTAACATAAGTATTCAGACCTTTGCTAGAAAACCCAGGTTCATCCTGTTTCCATTGATCATCCTTGACATGTTTCTACAACTTGATTGGAGTCCACCTGTGGTAAATTCTATTGATTGGACATGATTTGGAAATGCATACACCTGTCTATATAAGGTCCCACTGTTAACAGTGGGAAAGCAAAAACCAAGCCATGAGGTCGAAGGAATTGTCCGTAGAGCTCCGAGACAGGATTCTGTCGAGGCACAGATCTGGGAAAGGGTACCAAAAAAAATCTGCAGCATTGAAGGTCCCCTAGAACACAGTTCCCTCCATCATTCTTAAATGGAAGAAGTTTGGAACTGCCGTCTGAGCAATCGGGGGAGAAGGGCCACACTGAGCAATCGGGGGAGAAGGGCCTTGGTCAGGTAGGTAACCAAGAACACAATGGTTACTCTGACAGAGTTCCAGAGTTCCTCTGTGGAGATAGGGGAACCTTCCAGAAAGACATCCATCTCTACAACACTCCACCAATCAGGCCTTTGTGGTAGAGTGGCCAGACGGAAGCCACTCCTCAGTAAAAGGCACATGACAGCCCACTTGGAGTTTGCCAAAAGGCACTTAAGGACTCTCAGACCATGAGAAACAAGATTCTCTGTTCTGATGAAACTAAGATTGAACTCTTTGGCCTGAATGCCAAGCATCACGTCTGGAGAAAACCTGGCACCATCTCTACGGTGAAGCATGGTAGTGGCAGCATCATGCTGTGGGGATGTTTTTCAGCGGCAGGGACTGGGAGACTAGTCAGGATCGAGGGAAAGATGAATGGAGAAAAGTACAGAGTTCCTTGATGAAAACCTGCTCCAGAGCGCTCAGTACCTCAGACTGGGGCAAAGGTTCACCTTCCAACAGGACAATGACCCTAAACACACAGCCAAGATAAGTCTCTGAATGTCCTTGAATGGCCCAGCCAGAGCCCGCACTGACTTAAATCCAAAATAACATCTCTGGAGAGACCTGAAAATAGCTGTGCAGTGATGCTCCTCATCCAACCTGACAGAGCTTGAGAGGATCTACATGGGAGAAATGGGAGAAACTCCCCAAATATAGGTGTGCCAAGATTGTAGCGACATACCCAAGAAGACTGTAGGCTGTAATCGCTGCCAAAGGTGCTTCAACAAAGTACTGAGTAAAGGGTCTGAATACTTATGTAAATGTAATATTTCAGTTTGAACTTTTTTTTATATTTGCAAAAATTCTACAGACCTGTTTTTGCTTTGTCGTTATGGGGTATTGTGATGTCATTATGGGTTATTGTGATATCGTTATTGTCACGCCCTGGCCATAGAGAGGTTTTTGTTCTCTATTTTGGTTAGGCCAGGGTGTGATTAGGGTGGGCATTCTATGTTCCGTTTTCTATGTTTTGTGTATTTCTTTGTTTTGGCCGGGTATGGCTCTCAATCAGGGACAGCTGTCTATCGTTGTCTCTGATTGGGAGCCATACTTAGGTAGCCTTTTCCCACAGGGTTTTTGTGGGTTGTTGTTTTCTGTCTTGTGTTTTTCACCTGACAGAGCTGTTGCGCTTTGTTCCACTTTGTTTTTGATTCAGTGTTCAGAACTAATAAACATGATGAACACGTACCACGCTGCACCTTGGTCCTCTCCTTGCAACATCCGTTACAGTTATGGGGTATTGTGATGTCGTTATGTGGTATTGTGTGTAGATGGATGAGGGAAAAAAACTATTTAAACCATTTTAGAATAAGGCTGTAACGTATGAAAATGTGGAAAACGTCAAGAGGTCAGAATACTTTCGGAATGCACTGTATATACACTACCGTTCAAAAGTTTGGGGTCGCTTAGAAATGTCCTTGTTTTTGAAAGAAAAGCACATTTTTTGTCCATTAAAATAACATCAAATTGATCAGAAATACAGTGTAGACATTGTTAATGTTGTAAATGACTATTGTAGCTGGAAATGGCAGATTTTTTTTTCTCAAGCTAGAAACTCTGATGTACTTGTCCTCTTGCGTAGTTGTGCACCGGGGTCTCCCACTCCTCTTTCTATTCTGGTTAGAGACAGTTTGCGTTGTTATTTGAAGGAAGTGGTACACAGCATTGTATGAGATCTTCAGTTACTTGGCAATTTCTCGCATTGAATAGCCTTCATTTCTCAGAACAAGAATGGACTGACGAGTTTCAGAAGAAAGGTCTTTGGTTCCAGCCATTTTGATCCTGTAATCGAACCCACAAATGTTGATGCTCCAGATACTCAACTAGTCTAAAGAAGGCCAGTTTTATTGCTTCTTTAATCAGAACAACTGTTTTTAGCTGTGCTAACATAATTGCAAAAGGGTTTTCTAATGATCAATTAGACTTTTAAAATGATACACTTGGAAAAGCTAACACAACGTGCCATTGGAACACAGGAGTGATGGTTGCTGATCAACCAAGACCTCAGAAAAATAATTGTAGACCTCCACAAGTCTGGTTCATCCATGGGAGCAATTTCCAAACACCTGAAGGTACCACGTTCATCTGTACAAACAATAGTACGCAAGTATTAACACCATGGGACCACACAGCCGTCATACCGCTCAGGAAGGAGACGAATTCTGTCTCCTAGAGATGAACGTACTTTGGTGCGAAAAGTGCAAATCAATCCCAGAACAACAGCAAAGGACCTTGTGAAGATGCTGGAGAAAACAGGTACAAAAGTATCTATATCCAAAGTAAAACGAGTCAACATAACCTGAAAGGCCACTCAGCAAGGAAGAAGCCACTGCTCCAAAATCGGCATAAAAAAACAGACTACAGTTTGCAACTGCACATGGGGATAATGATTGTACTTTTTGGAGAAATGTCCTCTGGTCTGATGAAACAAAAATAGAACTGCTTGGCCATAATGACCATCGTTATGTTTGGAGGAAAAAGGGAGAGGCTTGCAAGCCAAAGAACACCATCCCAAACGTGAAGCATGGGGGTGGCAGCATCATGTTGTGGGGGTGCTTTGCTGCAGGAGGGACTGGTGCACTTCACAAAATAGATGGCATCATGAGGGAGGAAAATTATGTGGATATATTGAAGCAACATCTCAAGACATCAGTCAGGAAGTTAAAGCTTGGTCGCAAATGGGTCTTCCAAATGGACAATGACCCCAAGCATACTTCCAAAGTTGTGGCAAAATGGCCTAAGGACAACAAAGTCAAGGTATTGGAGTGGCCATCACAAAGCCCTGACCTCAATCTGAAAAAGTGTGTGCGAGCAAGGAGGCCTACAAACCTGACTCATTTACACCAGCTATGTCAGGAGGAATGGGCCAAAATTCACTCAACTTATTGTGGGAAGCTTGTGGAAGGCTACCCGAAAAGTTT
>NC_138293.1:90760000-90780000 GCF_965601325.2 Salmo salar | reverse complement strand
GGTTTTCTATTAAAACAGACACTACCAACTTAAGCTACCTTTATCCACTACTACCTAACAGTCAACAGAAGTGAATATTTTTGTTAAAGGCCAAATCACCTCTAAGTAACATCAAACCAAATATGAAGTTGACTTCAGTTGATTTCAGTAGATTTGGTCATGACATTTTAACAATTGCACACATTAGCCATTAACTTGTGAGCTAGTGGTGGCTAAAGTGGCTGAAGTTTGTAGTGGCTGTTTAAAGGAAAACAAACCCTGAATTACACTTTCTAACACAAATCTCTAAAATCCTGAACTTCCCCTTTAGGAGTCTGTTTCTTTTCTACCGAACAGAAATATAAATGAACATGCAACAATTTAAACGATTTTACTGAGTTACAGTTCATATAAGGATATCAGTCAATTGAAATAAATGAATTAGGCCCTAATCTATGGATTTCACATGAATGGGTAATGGCACAGCATGGGTGGGTCCACCCACTGGGGAGCCAGGTCCACCCACTGGGGAGCCAGGTCCACCCACTGGGGAGCCAGACCCACCCACTGGGGAGCCAGGTCCACCCACTGGGGAGCCAGGTCCACCCACTGGGGAGCCAGACCCACCCACTGGGGAGCCAGACCCACCCACTGGGGAGCCAGGCCCACCCACTGGGGAGACAGGTCCACCCACTGGGGAGCCAGACCCACCCACTGGGGAGCCAGACCCACCCACTGGGGAGCCAGGCCCACCCACTGGGGAGACAGGTCCACCCACTGGGGAGCCAGGTCCACCCACTGGGGAGCCAGGCCAACCCAGTCAGAATTAGTTTTTCCCCACAAAATGGCTTTATTACAGACATAAATAAAGTTTAATCAGCTGTCTGGGTGGCTGGTCTCAGACAATCCCGCAGGTGAAGAAGCCGGATGTGGAGGTCCTGGGCTGGCGTGGTTACATGTGGTCTGCGGTTGTGAGACCGGTTGGACGTACTGAGAGAGAAATTAACAGTCAATTCTCTGGCAACAGCTCTGGTGGACATTCCTGCAGTCACCATGTCAATTGCACGCTCCCTCAAAACTTGAAACATCTGTGGCATTGTGTTGTGTGAAAAAAAACGGCATATTTTAGAGTGGCCTTTTATTGTCCCCAGGACAAGGTGCACCTGTATAATGATCATGCTGTTTAATCAGATTCTTGATATGCCACACCTGTCAGGTGGATAGATCATCTTGCTCACTAACAGGGATGTAAACACATTTGTGCACAACATTTGAGAGAAATAATATTTTTGTGTGTATGGAACATTTCTGGGATCTTTTATTTCAGCTCATGAAACATGGGACCAACACTTTACATGTTGCCTTTATATTTTTGTTCAGTACATATCATTGAAATATTTGATATTTATATAATTTGGAACTTTTATATCTTACAGAGAACTTCTATCTAAGAAGCCTTCCGTCCCAGCCCCCTCTCATCTCAGCCAATCACGGTCTTCCGCCCATCTCCAGGGCGGGGCCGGGACACCCTCAGGGCTCCTGCAGTCGGGACATGGACCCAGGGGGCGGAGTCAGCCTACACAAGGGCCTGAAGGAGGGGTCCGTCGAGAGAGGGGTGGTCCCCAGCACCAAGGACAAGGAGAGGCCCAGCAGCAAACAGGAGGCCAAGGAGCGACAGCAGCACCACAGCCACCACCCCCAGTCCTCACATCCACACCACCACCACCCACACCCCGGCCACACACAGCCCCAGGCCCACCAGCAGCACCCCCAGTACCCCCAGCACCCGGTCTCCCTGGAGGAGGTCAATAGCAGAGCCCTGGAGAGGCACATGGAGCAACAACAGGCCCTGGGTATGACTAGAACCCTCAGCGCCTGCCTGCTCAACGGAAAGATGCAGAACGGGGGGGACTCTGGGACGGGTGGGGCCAAGGCTTCCATGACTAGCTATGGGGGGGAGGTGGTGGGGAGCAGGGGGGCTCAGTCACAGGCCAGCCACAGACACATGGAGGGTGGGGGGAACGTCCGCTGCACCAAGGAAGGGGTGAGCGGCGAGATGAGGATCAGTGAGCAGCCTTCGGACTGTCTGGAGGGGAGGGGCCAGATGCTCCACCACGGCCTTCCCTACTCTGTGGCGCCGCCCCTGCAAATGGGTTCAGCCGCTGGGGGAGGCCACCCCCACCTACACCCCCACCACCACCCTCACCCGCATCCGGGGGGGTTCCACTGCCTTCAGCTCCACCCCAGCCATCCCCATCACCCCCACACACACCACCACCCGGACTTCTTCTGCCCGCCTCCACCTGCCCCTCTAACCAACCCCTCACCGCACGAGAGGGGAGGCGGAGGGGGGCGAGACCCCAAAGTGACAGGGCCCACGTTCATACCATCTGTAGGGGGAGGACACCTGGGGGACAAGTCCAGCGGGCAACCCTTCCAGATGGGCACCCCAACTGACTGCCAGGGGTTGGTGGGTGGGGGCGGCAGTGCCAAGGACAAGGCTATGGAGAAGAGTGGGGGAGGGGCCCCCCCCAGTAACTGGCACAGGAAACAGCAGCAGCAGCACCCGTACAGAAAGGCTGAGAAGGCCCCGGACTGGATGCAGCAGCAGAGTCACCACCACCACCCCCAACAACCCCAGCCCCAACAAACCCAGCAGCCCCAACAACCCCTTCCCCAGCAGCCCCAGCCCCAGCAGCCCCAGCCCCAGCAGCACCAGCCCCAGCAGCACCAAGCCGTGCGTTCCCGCAGCGTCGAATGCATCAATAGCGTGGGAGTGGACACCACCGATGTGTTCCGGCCCTCTCTTCCCCAGGGAGCCAAGGCCGGACACTCCCTCCCCCACTCAGTCAACACCTCCCCCTACAGAGACTGCTCCCTCCCGGGCTCCCTGCCCAACGCCTCACCCCTGGGGGGTCGGGGAGGTGCAGGCGGTGGTGCTGGAGTTGGGAGTTGTTCCTTACAGAGAGATGGTCAGAAGGTGGCCCGTATTCGCCACCAGCAGCACGGCGGGCCAGGCCCGGACGTCCCAGCACCAGAGCTGAACCAGAGCAAGAACCAGAACCAGGACCTGAACAGGAAGCTGGAGATGGAGATGTCCCCGTACGGCTACAGCAACAGTGGGCAGGGACAGCAGCATCACCCCCAGCAGCCCCCGGTTCCTCCCTGGGCCATGAGGCCTCACCACGTCCACCCTGCAGAGGAGGAGCAGCAGCGGAAGGCCTATATGGAGTCTCTCAGTGGTGGCAGGCAACAGCCCCAGCAACAACCAGGGCAAGGTATGGGCCTCCCTCCTCATCCTTCTCCCCAGCCCCAGCCCCCTCCACCCCCAACCCCCTCTCTGCAGCAGCAAGACCCCCAGGTCGCCTCACAGGCCCAGGAGGAGAGCAGTGCCATGAAGAGCCTGCTTAAGTACAGCACCCAGCAGCCCCTGCTCCTCTCCCAGAAGAGTCCCTTCGGAGGCCTGGGGAGCCTCAAATCCGGTGGCCCTGGTGGTCCTGGAGGTGGTGCCCCCGGGGTTAGCTGCACCCTACAAGGCAGCAAACAACAACAGGCCCTGCCCACCAGGAAGGGCCCGGCCAATGACGGTGAGCGCTCTGACTGTGGGGGGCGTGGCCGGGAGGTGGGCGAGGCGGTGGGTCACGGTGAGGGAGAGGTGCGCCAACCGCCTGTGGGCATCGCAGTCGCCGTGGCGAGGCAGAGGGAACCGTCCTGTCGCCCGGTGGACGCCCACCCCAACAGCCGGCAGGGGCGGGTGCACCCCTCCATGAAAGGTACGGGGGTAACCTCCAGGCTTTTGGGGTCACTTGCTTAAATAAACAGAAGGAGCAGGGGAACTGAGCAGAGATTATTTATCTACGACCTTTGGAAGACCTCGCTGATGAAAAATAAACAGCAGGCTTTGCCAAAGCCTAAAGTAGAAACAGCTTTATTTGACTAAACAGTTAAAGGCCTGCACTGGGAAGAAAAGAAGTACATGGCAGGAGATCTGAGTCTGTGGCAGTAGAGCTGTAGTAGGTATGGTTGGGAGAGGGAGAGGGAGAGAGAGAGAGGCAGGCAGTAGAGCTGTAGTAGGTATGGTTGGGAGAGGGAGAGGGAGAGAGAGAGAGGCAGGCAGTAGAGCTGTAGTAGGTATGGTTGGGAGAGGGAGAGGGAGAGAGAGAGAGGCAGGCAGTAGAGCTGTAGTAGGTATGGTTGGGAGAGAGAGAGAGAGAGAGAGAGAGAGAGAGGCAGGCAGTAGAGCTGTAGTAGGTATGGTTGGGAGAGGGAGAGAGAGAGAGGCAGGCAGTAGAGCTGTAGTAGGTATGGTTGGGAGAGGGAGAGGGAGAGAGAGAGAGGCAGGCAGTAGAGCTGTAGTAGGTATGGTTGGGAGAGAGAGAGAGAGAGAGAGAGAGAGAGAGAGAGAGGCAGGCAGTAGAGCTGTAGTAGGTATGGTTGGGAGAGGGAGAGGGAGAGAGAGAGAGGCAGGCAGTAGAGCTGTAGTAGGTATGGTTGGGAGAGAGAGAGAGAGAGAGAGAGAGGCAGGCAGTAGAGCTGTAGTAGGTATGGTTGGGAGGGAGAGAGAGAGAGAGAGAGAGAGAGAGAGAGAGGCAGGCAGTAGAGCTGTAGTAGGTATGGTTTGGAGAGAGAGAGAGAGAGCGAGAGAGAGAGAGAGGCAGGCAGTAGAGCTGTAGTAGGTATGGTTGGGAGAGAGCGAGAGAGAGAGAGAGAGAGAGACAGGCAGTAGAGCTCTAGTAGGTATGGTTGGGAGAGAGAGAGAGAGAGAGAGGCAGGCAGTAGAGCTGTAGTAGGTATGGTTGGGAGAGAGAGAGAGAGAGAGAGAGAGAGAGGCAGGCAGTAGAGCTGTAGTAGGTATGGTTTGGAGAGAGAGAGAGAGAGAGAGAGAGAGGCAGGCAGTAGAGCTGTAGTAGGTATGGTTGGGAGAGAGCGAGAGAGAGAGAGAGAGAGACAGGCAGTAGAGCTGTAGTAGGTATGGTTGGGAGAGAGAGAGAGAGAGAGAGGCAGGCAGTAGAGCTGTAGTAGGTATGGTTGGGAGAGAGAGAGAGAGAGAGGCAGGCAGTAGAGCTGTAGTAGGTATGGTTGGGAGAGAGAGAGAGAGAGAGAGAGAGAGAGAGAGAGAGAGAGAGAGGCAGGCAGTAGAGCTGTAGTAGGTATGGTTGGGAGAGAGCGAGAGAGAGAGAGAGAGACAGAGAGAGGCAGTAGAGCTGTAGTAGGTATGGTTGGGAGAGAGCGAGAGAGAGAGAGACAGAGAGAGGCAGTAGAGCTGTAGTAGGTATGGTTGGGAGAGAGAGAGAGAGAGAGAGAGAGAGAGAGGCAGGCAGTAGAGCTGTAGTAGGTATGGTTGGGAGAGAGCGAGAGAGAGAGAGAGAGAGACAGAGAGAGGCAGTAGAGCTGTAGTAGGTATGGTTGGGAGAGAGCGAGAGAGAGAGACAGAGAGACAGAGAGAGGCAGTAGAGCTGTAGTAGGTATGGTTGGGAGAGAGAGAGGCAGGTAGAAGCAGACCCATTGGTAAGGGGGGAGAGTAAGTTAGTGGCACAGAGGAGTTAGTGTTCCCTGGGACTTAGCGTTCCCTGGGTGTTAGCGTTCCCTGGGACTTAGCGTTCCCTGGGACTTAGCGTTCCCTGGGTGTTAGCGTTCCCTGGGACTTAGCGTTCCCTGGGTGTTAGCGTTCCCTGGGAGTTAGCGTTCCCTGGGTGTTAGCGTTCCCTGGGTGTTAGCGTTCCCTGGGTGTTAGCGTTCCCTGGGAGTTAGCGTTCCCTGGGTGTTAGCGTTCCCTGGGAGTTAGTGTTCCCTGGGAGTTAGCGTTCCCTGGGTGTTAGCGTTCCCTGGGTGTTAGCGTTCCCTGGGACTTAGCGTTCCCTGGGACTTAGCGTTCCCTGGGACTTAGCGTTCCCTGGGACTTAGCGTTCCCTGGGACTTAGCGTTCCCTGGGAGTTAGTGTTCCCTGGGACTTAGCGTTCCCTGGGTGTTAGCGTTCCCTGGGACTTAGGGTTCCCTGGGAGTTAGGGTTCCCTGGGTGTTAGGGTTCCCTGGGTGTTAGGGTTCCCTGGCAGTTATGGTTCCCTTGCAGTTAGATAGAGATTCCACCCTTAAGGTTAGAGTTAGGTAGAGATTCCACCCTTGAGGTTAGAGTTAGGTAGAGATTCCACCCTTGAGGTTAGTTTTAGATAGATTCCACCCTTGAGGTTAGTTTTAGATAGAGATTTGTGAGGTGCAGAGACTGAGTGTTGGGGGTTAGGGCTCATCATGGGATAGGTGGTGAAGATTTCTCCCTGAACTGATATTTGTCTCCTAGGACCTCCTCGCTCCATGTACCCCTCAGACCCTACAGGAGAGGAGGAGAGGAAGAGGATGAGTGGAGAGCGGATGGGTCTGACCTGCCTGGACCGAGACAGAGAGGCCTACATCAGGTGAGACTCAGTTTGACATTACTCAGTAATATGACATCATCATACACAGGGCGGGCAACTTTCTGATTACAGACGTCAACAAGAACAAAACGTAGACCTACCAAGGCCGGCACTATACGCTTGGAAAGAGGATATGTCACAAACAGCAACATGTAAACATATCATCACTGGAGACACCCTACCAGTTTTGGAGGCAGCGTTGTGTTTGCTAGCATAGAGCGGTAACCGTATCTACCTAACAGTAAATAAGTGTATTGTTTTACCCCACAGTTAAAGTTGTTTACAGTTAGTTAACAACCACTCCTACACTCATTACTAGCTACCGTAACACTGTGTCAAAAACAGGTCTTCAAAACGGTGTCTTCCACTACTCTCACTTTCCTCCTCTACTCTCACCTCCCTCCTCTACTCTCAACTTCCTCCTCTACTTACACCTTCCTCCTCTACTCTCACCTTCCTCCTCTACTCTCATCTCCCTCCTCTACTCTCACCTTCCTCCTCTACTCCCACCTCCCTCCTCTACTCTCACCTTCCTCCTCTACTCCCACCTCCCTCCTCTACTCTCACCTCCCTCCTCTACTCTCACCTTCCTCCTCTACTCTCACCTCTACTCTCACCTTCCTCCTCTACTCTCACCTCCCTCCTCTACTCTCACCTCCCTCCTCTACTCTCACCTCTACTCTCAACTTCCTCCTCTACCCTCAACTTCCTCCTCTACTCTCAACTTCCTCCTCTACTCTCACCTTCCTCCTCTACTCTCACCTTCCTCCTCTACTCTCACCTCCCTCCTCTACTCTCACCTTCCTCCTCTACTCTCACCTTCCTCCTCTACTCTCACCTCCCTCCTCTACTCTCAACTTCCTCCTCTACTCTCAACTTCCTCCTCTACTCTCACCTTCCTCCTCTACTCTCACCTTCCTCCTCTACTCTCACCTCCCTCCTCTACTCTCACCTTCCTCCTCTACTCTCACCTCCCTCCTCTACTCTCACCTCCCTCCTCTACTCTCACCTTCCTCCTCTACTCTCACCTCCCTCCTCTACTCTCACCTTCCTCCTCTACTCTCACCTTCCTCCTCTACTCCCACCTCCCTCCTCTACTCTCACCTCCCTCCTTCCTCCTCTACTCTCACCTCCCTCCTCTACTCTCACCTCCCTCCTCTACTCTCACCTTCCTCCTCTACTCCCACCTCCCTCCTCTACTCTCACCTTCCTCCTCTACTCTCACCTCCTCCTCTACTCTCACTTCCTCCTCTACTCTCACCTCCCTCCTCTACTCTCAACTCCTCCTCTACTTCACCTTCCTCCTCTACTCTCACCTTCCTCCTCTACTCTCACCCCTCCTCTACTCTCACCTTCCTCCTCTACTCTCACCTCATCCTCCTCTACTCTCACCTCCTCCTCTACTCTCACCCTACTCTCACCTTCCTCCTCTACTCTCACCTCCCTCCTCTACTCTCACCTCCTCCTCTACTCTCACCTCTACTCTCACCTTCCTCCTCTACTCTCACCTCCCTCCTCTACTCTCACATCCCTCCTTCCTCCTCTACTCTCACCTCCCTCCTCTACTCTCACCTTCCTCCTCTACTCTCACCTCCCTCCTCTACTCTCAACTCCTCCTCTACTCTCACTCCTCCCTACTCCACCTTCCTCCTCTACTCTCACCTTCCTCCTCTACTCTCACCTCCCTTCTCTACTCTCACCTTCCTCCTCTACTCTCACCTCCTCCTCTACTCTCACCTCCTCCTCTACTCTCAACTTCCTCCTCTACTCTCACCTCCTCCTCTCACCTTCCTCCTCTACTCTCACCTCCTCTCTACTCTCACCTTCCTCCTCTACTCTCACCTCTCTCTCACCTCCTCCTCTACTCTCACCTCCCTCCTCTACTCTCACCTCCCTCCTTCCTCCTCTACTCTCACCTCCCTCCTCTACTCTCACCTTCCTCCTCTACTCTCACCTCCTCCTCTACTCCACTCCTCCTCTACTCTCACTTCCTCCTCTACTCTCACCTCCTCCTCTACTCTCACCTCCCTCCTCTACTCTCACCTTCCTCCTCTACTCCTCACCTCCCTCCTCTACTCTCACACCTCCCTCCTTCCTCCTCTACTCTCACCTCTCCTCCTCTACTCTCACCTTCCTCCTCTACTCTCACCTCCCTCCTCTACTCTCAACTTCCTCCTCTACTCTCACCTTCCTCCTCTACTCTCACCTTCCTCCTCTACTCTCACCTCCTCACCTCCTCCTCTACTCTCACCTTCCTCCTCTACTCTCACCTCCCTCCTCTACTCTCACCTCCCTCCTCTACTCTCACCTTCCTCCTCTACTCTCACCTCCCTCCTCTACTCTCACCTTCCTCCTCTACTCTCACCTCCCTCCTCTACTCTCACCTTCCTCCTCTACTCTCACCTCCCTCCTCTACTCTCACCTCCCTCCTCTACTCTCACCTTCCTCCTCTACTCTCACCTCCTCCTCTCTCTCTCTCACTCCTCTACTCTCACCTTCCTCCTCTACTCTCACCTCCCTCCTCTACTCTCACCTCCTCCTCTACTCTCACCTCCCCCTCCTCTACTCTCACCTCCCTCCTCTACTCTCACCTCCCTCCTCTACTCTCACCTCCCTCCTCTACTCTCACCTCCCTCCTCTACTCTCACCTCCCTCCTCTACTCTCACCTCCCTCCTCTACTCTCACCTCCTCCTCTACTCTCACCTCCCTCCTCTACTCTCACCTTCCTCCTCTACTCTCACCTCCCTCCTCTACTCTCACCTCTACTCTCACCTCCTCCTCTACTCTCACCTCCCTCCTCTACTCTCACCTTCCTCCTCTACTCTCACCTCCTCCTCTACTCTCACCTCCCTTCTCTACTCTCACCTTCCTCCTCTACTCTCACCTCCCTCCTCTACTCTCACCTCCCTCCTCTACTCTCAACTCCTCCTCTACTCTCAACTTCCTCCTCTACTCTCACCTCCTCCTCTACTCTCAACTTCCTCCTCTACTCTCACCTTCCTCCTCTACTCTCACCTTCCTCCTCTACTCTCACCTCCCTCCTCTACTCTCACCTTCCTCCTCTACTCTCACCTTCCTCCTCTACTCTCACCTCCCTCCTCTACTCTCACCTTCCTCCTCTACTCTCACCTTCCTCCTCTACTCTCACCTTCCTCCTCTACTCTCACCTTCCTCCTCTACTCTCACCTCCCTCCTCTACTCTCACCTTCCTCCTCTACTCTCACCTCCCTCCTCTACTCTCACCTCCCTCCTCTACTCTCACCTCCTCCTCTACTCTCACCTCCCTCCTCTACTCTCACCTTCCTCCTCTACTCTCACCTTCCTCCTCTACTCCCACCTCCCTCCTCTACTCTCACCTCCCTCCTCTACTCTCACCTCCTCCTCTACTCTCACCTCCTCCTCTACTCTCACCTTCCTCCTCTACTCTCACCTCCCTCCTCTACTCTCACCTCCCTCCTCTCCTCACTCTCACTCCTCTACTCTCACCTTCCTCCTCTACTCTCACCTCCCTCCTCTACTCTCACCTCCCTCCTCTACTCTCACCTCCTCCTCTACTCTCACCTTCCTCCTCTACTCTCACCTCCTCCTCTACTCTACCTCCTCTCTACTCTCCCTCCTCTACTCTCACCTTCCTCCTCTACTCTCACCTCCCTCCTCTACTCTCACCTCCTCTCACTCTCACCTCCCTCCTCTACTCTCACCTTCCTCCTCTACTCTCACCTCCTCCTCTACTCTCACCTCCCTCTACTCTACTCTCACCTTCCTCCTCTACTCTCACCTCCCTCCTCTACTCTCACCTCCCTCCTTCCTCCTCTACTCTCACCTCCCTCCTCTACTCTCACCTTCCTCCTCTACTCTCACCTCCCTCACCTACTCTCACCTTCCTCCTCTACTTCACCTTCCTCCTCTACTCTCACCTTCCTCCTCTACTCTCATCTCCCTCCTCTACTCTCACCTTCCTCCTCTACTCCCACCTCCCTCCTCTACTCTCACCTTCCTCCTCTACTCTCACCTCCTCCTCTACTCTCACCTCTACTCTCACCTTCCTCCTCTACTCTCACCTCCCTCCTCTACTCTCACCTCCCTCCTCTACTCTCACCTCTACTCTCACCTTCCTCCTCTACTCTCACCTCCCTCCTCTACTCTCACACCTCCTCCTCCTCTACTCTCACCTCCCTCCTCTACTCTCACCTTCCTCCTCTACTCTCACCTCCCTCCTCTACTCTCAACTTCCTCCTCTACTCTCAACTTCCTCCTCTACTCTCACCTCCTCCTCTACTCTCACCTTCCTCCTCTACTCTCACCTCCCTCCTCTACTCTCACCTCCTCCTCTACTCTCACCTTCCTCCTCTACTCTCACCTCCCTACTCTACTCTCAACTTCCTCCTCTACTCTCAACTTCCTCCTCTACTCTCACCTTCCTCCTCTACTCTCACCTTCCTCCTCTACTCTCACCTCCTCCTCTACTCTCACCTCCCTCCTCTACTCTCACCTTCCTCCTCTACTCTCACCTCCCTCCTCTACTCTCACCTCCCTCCTCTACTCTCACCTTCCTCCTCTACTCTCACCTCCCTCCTCTACTCTCACCTTCCTCCTCTACTCTCACCTTCCTCCTCTACTCCCACCTCCCTCCTCTACTCTCACCTCCCTCCTTCCTCCTCTACTCTCACCTCCCTCCTCTACTCTCACCTCCCTCCTCTACTCTCACCTTCCTCCTCTACTCCCACCTCCCTCCTCTACTCCCACCTCCCTCCTTCCTCCTCTACTCTCACCTTCCTCCTCTACTCTCACCTTCCTCCTCTACTCTCACCTCCCTCCTCTACTCTCAACTTCCTCCTCTACTCTCAACTTCCTCCTCTACTCTCACCTTCCTCCTCTACTCTCACCTCCCTCCTCTACTCTCACCTCCATCCTCTACTCTCACCTTCCTCCTCTACTCTCACCTCCCTCCTCTACTCTCACCTTCCTCCTCTACTCTCACCTCCCTCCTCTACTCTCAACTTCGTCCTCTACTCTCAACTTCCTCCTCTACTCTCACCTTCCTCCTCTACTCTCACCTTCCTCCTCTACTCTCACCTCCCTCCTCTACTCTCACCTCTACTCTCACCTTCCTCCTCTACTCTCACCTCCCTCCTCTACTCTCACCTCCCTCCTTCCTCCTCTACTCTCACCTCCCTCCTCTACTCTCACTTCCTCCTCTACTCTCACCTCCCTCCTCTACTCTCACCTTCCTCCTCTACTCTCACCTCCCTCCTCTACTCTCACCTCCTCCTCCTCTACTCCCACCTCCCTCCTCTACTCTCACCTTCCTCCTCTACTCCCACCTCCCTCCTCTACTCTCACCTCCCTCCTCTACTCTCACCTCCCTCCTCTACTCTCACCTCCCTCCTCTACTCCCACCTCCCTCCTCTACTCTCACCTTCCTCCTCTACTCCCACCTCCCTCCTCTACTCTCACCTCCCTCCTCTACTCTCACCTTCCTCCTCTACTCTCACCTCACTCCACCTCCTCCTCTACTCTCACCTCCCTCCTCTACTCTCACCTCCTCCTCTACTCTCACCTCTACTCTCACCTTCCTCCTCTACTCTCACCTCCCTCCTCTACTCTCACATCCCTCCTTCCTCCTCTACTCTCACCTCCCTCCTCTACTCTCACCTTCCTCCTCTACTCTCACCTCCCTCCTCTACTCTCAACTTCCTCCTCTACTCTCAACTTCCTCCTCTACTCTCACCTTCCTCCTCTACTCTCACCTTCCTCCTCTACTCTCACCTCCCTCCTCTACTCTCACCTCCCTCCTCTACTCTCACCTTCCTCCTCTACTCTCACCTCCCTCCTCTACTCTCACCTCTCCTCCTCTACTCTCAACTCCCTCCTCTACTCTCACCTTCCTCCTCTACTCTCACCTTCCTCCTCTACTCTCACCTCCCTCCTCTACTCTCACCTTCCTCCTCTACTCTCACCTCCCTCCTCTACTCTCACCTTCCTCCTCTACTCTCACCTTCCTCCTCTACTCCCACCTCCCTCCTCTACTCTCACCTCCCTCCTTCCTCCTCTACTCTCACCTCCCTCCTCTACTCTCACCTCCCTCCTCTACTCTCACCTTCCTCCTCTACTCCCACCTCCCTCCTCTACTCCCACCTCCCTCCTTCCTCCTCTACTCTCACCTCCTCCTCTACTCTCACCTCCTCCTCTACTCTCACCTCCCTCCTCTACTCTCACCTCCTCCTCTACTCTCACTTCCTCCTCTACTCTCACCTTCCTCCTCTACTCTCACCTCCCTCCTCTACTCTCACCTCCATCCTCTACTCTCACCTTCCTCCTCTACTCTCACCTCCCTCCTCTACTCTCACCTCCTCCTCTACTCTCACCTCCCTCCTCTACTCTCAACTCCTCCTCTACTCTCAACTTCCTCCTCTACTCTCACCTCCTCCTCTACTCTCACCTTCCTCCTCTACTCTCACCTCCCTCCTCTACTCTCACCTCCTCCTCTACTCTCACCTCCCTCCTCTACTCTCACCTCTACTCTCACCTTCCTCCTCTACTCTCACCTCCCTCCTCTACTCTCACCCCTCCTCCTCTACTCTCACCTCCTCCTCTACTCTCACTTCCTCCTCTACTCTCACCTCCCTCCTCTACTCTCACTTCCTCCTCTACTTACACCTTCCTCCTCTACTCTCACCTTCCTCCTCTACTCTCATCTCCCTCCTCTACTCTCACCTTCCTCCTCTACTCCCACCTCCCTCCTCTACTCTCACCTTCCTCCTCTACTCCCACCTCCCTCCTCTACTCTCACCTCCCTCCTCTACTCTCACCTTCCTCCTCTACTCTCACCTCTACTCTACCTTCCTCCTCTACTCTCACCTCCCTCCTCTACTCTCACCTCCCTCCTCTACTCTCACCTCTACTCTCACCTTCCTCCTCTACTCTCACCTCCCTCCTCTACTCTCACATCCCTCCTTCCTCCTCTACTCTCACCTCCCTCCTCTACTCTCACCTTCCTCCTCTACTCTCACCTCCCTCCTCTACTCTCAACTTCCTCCTCTACTCTCACTTCCTCCTCTACTCTCACCTTCCTCCTCTACTCTCACCTTCCTCCTCTACTCTCACCTCCCTCCTCTACTCTCACCTTCCTCCTCTACTCTCACCTTCCTCCTCTACTCTCACCTCCCTCCTCTACTCTCAACTTCCTCCTCTACTCTCACTTCCTCCTCTACTCTCACCTCCCTCCTCTACTCTCACCTTCCTCCTCTACTCTCACCTCCCTCCTCTACTCTCACCTCCCTCCTCTACTCTCACCTTCCTCCTCTACTCTCACCTCCCTCCTCTACTCTCACCTCCTCCTCTACTCTCACCTTCCTCCTCTACTCCACCTCCCTCCTCTACTCTCACCTCCTCCTCTACTCTCACCTCCCTCCTCTACTCTCACCTTCCTCCTCTACTCCTCTACTCTCACCTCCTCTCCTCTCACTCTCACCTTCCTCCTCTACTCTCACCTCCCTCCTCTACTCTCACCTTCCTCCTCTACTCTCACCTCCCTCCTCTACTCTCAACTTCCTCCTCTACTTACACCTTCCTCCTCTACTCTCACCTTCCTCCTCTACTCTCACCTCCCTCCTCTACTCTCACCTTCCTCCTCTACTCTCACCTCCCTCCTCTACTCTCACCTTCCTCCTCTACTCCCACCTCCCTCCTCTACTCTCACCTCCCTCCTCTACTCTCACCTTCCTCCTCTACTCTCACCTCTACTCTTACCTTCCTCCTCTACTCTCACCTCCCTGCTCTACTCTCACCTCCCTCCTCTACTCTCACCTCTACTCTCACCTTCCTCCTCTACTCTCACCTCCCTCCTCTACTCTCACATCCCTCCTTCCTCCTCTACTCTCACCTCCCTCCTCTACTCTCACCTTCCTCCTCTACTCTCACCTCCCTCCTCTACTCTCAACTTCCTCCTCTACTCTCAACTTCCTCCTCTACTCTCACCTTCCTCCTCTACTCTCACCTCCTCCTCTACTCTCACCTCCCTCCTCTACTCTCACCTCCTCCTCTACTCTCACCTTCCTCCTCTACTCTCACCTCCCTCCTCTACTCTCAACTTCCTCCTCTACTCTCAACTTCCTCCTCTACTCCCACCTCCCTCCTCTACTCTCACCTTCCTCCTCTACTCTCACCTCCCTCCTCTACTCTCACCTCCCTCCTCTACTCTCACCTTCCTCCTCTACTCTCACCTCCCTCCTCTACTCTCACCTTCCTCCTCTACTCTCACCTTCCTCCTCTACTCCCACCTCCCTCCTCTACTCTCACCTCCCTCCTCTACTCTCACCTCCCTCCTCTACTCTCACCTTCCTCCTCTACTCCCACCTCCCTCCTCTACTCCCACCTCCCTCCTTCCTCCTCTACTCTCACCTCCCTCCTCTACTCTCACCTTCCTCCTCTACTCTCACCTCCCTCCTCTACTCTCAACTTCCTCCTCTACTCTCCACTATCCTCCTCTACTCTCACCTCCCTCCTCCTCTACTCTCACCTCCCTCCTCTACTCTCACCTCCTCCTCTACTCTCACCTTCCTCCTCTACTCTCACCTCCTCCTCTACTCTCACCTCCTCCTCTACTCTCACCTCCCTCCTCTACTCTCACTTCGTCCTCTACTCTCAACTTCCTCCTCTACTCTCACCTTCCTCCTCTACTCTCACCTCCCTCCTCTACTCTCACCTCCCTCCTCTACTCTCACCTCCCTCCTCTACTCTCACCTCCCCTCTACTCTCACCTCTCCTCACCTCCCCTCTACTCTCACCTCCCTCCTCTACTCTCACCTCCCTCCTCTACTCTCACCTCCCTCCTCTACTCTCACTCTCCCTCTCCTCCTCTACTCTCACCTCCCTCCTCTACTCTCACCTTCCTCCTCTACTCTCACCTTCCTCCTCTACTCTCACCTCCCTCCTCTACTCTCACCTTCCTCCTCTACTCTCACCTCCCTCCTCTACTTCACCTCCCTCCTTCCTCCTCTACTCTCACCTCCCTCCTCTACTCTCACCTCCCTCCTCTACTCTCACCTTCCTCCTCTACTCTCACCTTCCTCCTCTACTCCCACCTTCCTCCTCTACTCTCACCTCCCTCTACTCTCACCTTCCTCCTCTACTCTCACCTCCCTCTACTCTCACCTTCCTCCTCTACTCTCACCTTCCTCCTCTACTCTCACCATCCTCCTCTACTCCCACCTTCCTCCTCTACTCTCACCTCCCTCCTCTACTCTCACCTCCCTCCTCTACTCTCACCTCCCTCCTCTACTCTCACCTTCCTCCTCTACTCTCACCTCCTCCTCTACTCTCACCTCCCTCCTCTACTCTCACCTCCCTCCTCTACTCTCACCTCCCTCCTCTACTCTCACCATCCTCCTCTACTCTCACCATCCTCCTCTACTCCCACCTTCCTCCTCTACTCTCACCTCCCTCTACTCTCACCTTCCTCCTCTACTCTCACCTCCCTCCTCTACTCTCACCTCCCTCCTCTACTCTCACCTCCCTCCTCTACTCTCACCTCCCTCCTCTACTCTCACCTCCCTCCTCTACTCTCACCTCTACTCTCGCTTCCTCCTCTACTCTCACCTCCCTCCCCTACTCTCACCTCCCTCCTCTACTCTCACCTTCCTCCTCTACTCTCACCTTCCTCCTCTACTCTCACCTTCCTCCTCTACTCTCACCTTCCTCCTCTACTCTCACCTCCCTCCTCTACTCTCACCTTCCTCCTCTACTCTCACCTTCCTCCTCTACTCCCACCATCCTCCTCTACTCTCACCTTCCTCCTCTACTCCCACCTTCCTCCTCTACTCTCACCTCCCTCTACTCTCACCTTCCTCCTCTACTCTCACCTTCCTCCTCTACTCTCACCTTCCTCCTCTACTCTCATCTCCCTCCTCTACTCTCACCTCCCTCCTCTACTCTCACCTCCCTCCTCTACTCTCACCTTCCTCCTCTACTCTCACCTTCCTTCCTCCTCTACTCTCACCTTCCTCCTCTACTCTCACCTCCCTCCTCTACTCTCACCATCCTCCTCTACTCTCACCATCCTCCTCTACTCCCACCTTCCTCCTCTACTCTCACCTCCCTCTACTCTCACCTTCCTCCTCTACTCTCACCTCCCTCCTCTACTCTCACCTCCCTCCTCTACTCTCACCTTCCTCCTCTACTCTCACCTCCCTCTACTCTCACCTTCCTCCTCTACTCTCACCTTCCTCCTCTACTCTCACCATCCTCCTCTACTCTCACCATCCTCCTCTTCTCCCACCTTCCTCCTCTACTCTCACCTCCCTCTACTCTCACCTTCCTCCTCTACTCTCACCTCCCTCCTCTACTCTCACCTCCCTCCTCTACTCTCTACTCTCACCTCCCTCCTCTACTCTCACCTCCCTCCTCTACTCTCACCTTCCTCCTCTACTCTCACCTTCCTCCTCTACTCCCACCATCCTCCTCTACTCCCACCTTCCTCCTCTACTCTCACCTCCCTCTACTCTCACCTTCCTCCTCTACTCTGACCTTCCTCCTCTACTCTCACCTTCCTCCTCTACTCTCACCTTCCTCCTCTACTCTCACCATCCTCCTCTACTCCCACCTTCCTCCTCTACTCTCACCTCCCTCTACTCTCACCTTCCTCCTCTACTCTCACCTCCCTCCCTCCTCTACTCTCAACTCCCTCCTCTACTCTCACCTCCCTCCTCTACTCTCACCTCCCTCCTCTACTCTCACCTCCCTCCTCTACTCTCACCTACCTCCTATACTCTCACCTCCCTCCTCTACTCTCACCTCCCTCCTCTACTCTCACCTCCCTCCTCTACTCTCACCTTCCTCCTCTACTCTCACCTTCCTCCTCTACTCCCTCCTCCCTCCTCTACTCCCACCTTCCTCCTCTACTCTCACCTTCCTCCTCTACTCCCACCTCCCTCCTCTACTCTCACCTTCCTCCTCTACTCCCACCTCCCTCCTCTACTCCCACCTCCCTCCTCTACTCTCACCTCCCTCCTCTACTCTCACCTTCCTCCTCTACTCTCACCTCCCTCCTCTACTCTCACCTTCCTCCTCTACTCTAATCTTCTTCCTCTATATTATTCTGTGTTTTCTGTCTCTCCTCATTTCTCTCTCAATGGTTCTATCTCAGGGATAATAAGGATCCAGTGGAATTCACAAGGATCCATCCGTCCAACAGCTGTCACGGTGACATCACATCTCACCTCATGGTGCCGGGTGGGACTTCCCTACAAACTGGCCAATTAGGAGACCCCTCTGCACATGCACACGCCCACTCGGCCCACCACCATTGGATGCCGAGCACTGGAAGTCCCTCCATCTGGATGACAAGCCACTCCTACGGTGAGAAAGTTAAATTGGATTCAAATTCAGAAAACTTTATTTCCATAATAACCAACATGTTGGTGTCACACTATAAATAAAAAACAATCAATTGTAATGCCTCAATATAAAAACATTCATGGAAATTGAGATAAGACGTCCTACAGATGTATTCTAGATCAGTCTTCACCTTTGCAGGCTGTGTAGCAGTACAGCTGTATTGGTAATGAACTACACAAAGCTACTGAATCTGCTGTAACATCTTCCTGATGTTGCAGGAATCGGCCACTCAGCCCTTCACCAGAACCTCACCCCAGGTTTTTCTGCAGCCATGCCAGGGTCTCTACAGCCTGTGCTGCCTCTGCCCCAGGATCCGTCTACCCAGCTGGTGGTGCTACCCACAGAGCCTGCTGCCCACCCTGCCACACATCACCTGGGTGAGCCTCACTATTTTTCTCTATGTGTTTTTTTGCAATGTGTTTTCAATGTGTTTATTTTCAATGTCTTTTCTCAATGGTTTTCTCCTCTTGCATGTCACTCTACAGCCTTACTTAGTTACCCCATTACCCCATTACACCCTTACCCCTTAAACTCTACCCTTACCCCCTACCCTTACCCCTCCTTAACTCTTACTCCTTAACCCTACCCTCAACCCTTACCCCTAAAACCTACCCTTACCTCTTAATCCTTACCCCTTAACACCTACCCCTCAACCCTTACCACTTATCCCTACCCTTACCCCTTAATACCTACCCCTCAACTCTTACCACTTAACCCTACCTTTACCCCATAACACTTACCCCTCAACCCTAAAGCCACTTAACTCTACCCTTACCACTTAACCCTACCCTTACCACATAACTCCTACCCCTCAAACCTTACCATTTAACCCTAAGGTTAAGTAGTAAGGTTTGAGGGGTAGGTGTTAAGTGGTAAGATTTGAGGGGTAGATGTTAAGGGGTAAGAGTAGGGTTAAGTGGTAAGATTTAAGGGGTAGGTGTAAGGGGTAAGGGTAGGGTTAAGTGGTTAGGGTTAAGTGGTAAGGTTTGAGGAGTAGGTGTTATGGGGTAAGGGTAGGGTAAGTGGTTAGGGTTAAGTGGTAAGGTTTGAGGGGTAGGCGTTATGGGGTAAGGGTAGGGTTAAGTAGTAAGGGTAGAGTTAAGTGGTTAGACTTCTTAGGGCTCAAATCCCGTTAACGGGATTAATTTGACAACAGACAGTGAAAGTGCAGGGCGCCAAATTCAAACAACACAAATATCATAATTAAAATTCCTCAAACATTCAAGTATTATTCACCATTTTAAAGATAAACTTCTTGACAATCCAACCACAGTGTCCGATTTCAAAAAGGCTTTACAGTGAAAGCACACCAAACGATTATGTTAGGTCAGCACCTAGTCACAAAAAAAACATACAGCCATTTTCCAGCCAAGTCACAAAAAGCAGAAATAGAGATAAAATTAATCACTAACCTTTGATCTTCATCAGATGGCACTCATAGGACTTCATGTTACACAATACATGTATGTTTTGTTCGATAAAGTTCATATTTATATCCAAAAATCTCAGTTTACATTGGCGCATTATGTTCAGTAATGTTTTGCCTCCAAAACATCCAGTGATTTTGCAGGGAGCCACATCAATTTACAGAAATACTCAGCATAAACGTTGATGAAAGATACAAGTGTATTATATAGAATTAAAGATACACTTCTCCTTAATGCAACCGCTGTGTCAGATTTCAAAAAAGCTTTACGGCAAAAGCACACCATGCGATAATCTGAGTACAGTGCTCAGCCACCAAAACAAGCCATACAGATACCCGCCATGTTGTGGAGTCAACAAAAGTCAGAAATAGCGTTATAAATATTCACTTATCTTTGATGATCTTCATTGGAATGCACTCCCAGGAATCCCAGTTCCACAATAAAAGTTAGTTTTGTTCTATACAGTCCATATTTATGTCCAAATACCTCCTTTTTGTTCGCGCGTTTAGTACACTAATCCAAATGCGCATGGCGCGAGCACAAAGTCCAGACAAAAAGTCAAAAAATGTTCCATTACAGTTTGTAGAAACATGTCAAACGATGTATAGAATCAATCTTTAGGATGTTTTTTATCATAAATCTTCAATAATATTCCAACCGGACAATTCCTTTGTCTTTAGAAAGGAAAGGGAACGCAACTCACGCTCACGGCCGCGCGCGAGATTTAGCTGATGACATTCTGCCAGACCCCTGATTCAAACAGCTCTTATTCTCTCCCCCTTCACA